>NC_056739.1:1675058589-1675291089 GCF_019279795.1 Protopterus annectens
TACATCACTACTATTTTACACAATGGAGCTCACCAAAGTACTTGCACATGCCACTGCTTATAAATGTTGTGCAAATGTCTCCACCAGTACATCACTCTATGGCTTTCAGGGTGTCTGTCTCCCTCTCTCTCATTCTGCCTCTTTCTTTCTCTCTGTCTGTGTCTATCTCTCTCCCTGTCTCTGCCTGTTTATATTTTACATATATGTTACCTATATAGGGTGGCCGCTGTGGTGCAGCTGTTAGCTTTGCTGTCTCACAGCAATAGGTTCCCTGGTTCGATTCTTGGCTGGGGTGCCTTCTGTGCGGAGTCTGCATGTCCTCCCTTTGGTCGTGTGGGCTTCCTCTGGGTGCTCCTGTTTCCTCCTACATACCAAAGACATGCTATAGGTGGACTGGACACTCTAAATTGGCCCTAGGTGTGAGTGTGTGCATGTGTATGCCTTCTGTGGAAGGTTGGGCACCAGGCTAGCAACTCAACACTGTAAAACTCCATTGCCAATTGTTCTGTGGACCGTTGTTCCACTGTGGTGACCCCTAATCGGGAAAAGCCAAAAGGAGAATAAGAAGACATGTTACCTATATATATGTATGTATACGACAATCCACAGATGCAGATATATCTTATATGTGCCATATACAGATAGATGTGGGTAATCCTGTGTGATTGGGGTGGGGAGAGACAGATAACATGTACAAAGCTGTCTGTATACAAATGCATATATAGACAACACAGTTCTATAGTGTGATGTGTGTTAAGACATGGGGTGAAATTGTCTAAGTGCAGACGCATGCCCAGTATGATCTTCAATAGTAACAGTGGTACTCCAGTCCAGTGCTACCTGTACTCCAGTCCAGGCTTTTGTGTGTTACAGCTAATTGGCTAAATAACCTGTGTAAACAGTCCAGAAACTCAGTGATATAGTGGCTGAGGGATCTCCTGGGTGTGTGCTATACTTATTAAGTGAGTCATATCCTGAGGTGGGTATAGAGTGCACTGGACTGAGCAAAGGTTTCCATAATATGTGTGGTATATTCTACATAGCACTGTGGTTTCCTGGTATATCAGTGGCAGATTGGGCTAGATTAATGTGAGGAACAGCTGACAGACATTTGTTTACTGACTCCATACAGTGCAGGGAAACTGGTACTGCACAAATTGTTCTAGTGTTCACAATCTACATTTGTGTGGCCACTGCTTCCCCTCCCCCTTATATGCATGTCTTGGTCCTTGTGTACTGCGGTCACAGGCTTTGTCCACACTTGCCGCTGTTATGTATTTGTAGTTATTGTGTAACTGGGGTAGAAGTCATAACATCATGCACAGGGTTATGGACTTCACACCTCTGACTGTACGTGTTTAACAGGTTTCTCACCATTGTGCCCCATACCTCTGCTGTGGTCCTCAGAAGGTTTGTGTTGCACTGTTACTTTAAGGCTACATGTTGCCCACAGCTGTCAAACTCTTACAGACACATCTGTACAGGCACAAAGATGACAGTTGTACACAAGTCCAGATATGGAGACAAGGGTCTTAATATTTCTGATCCAAATGGAGAGAGTTGGTAGAAGGCTTTTGTATTAGCTTTCCTTTTCGTATGGGTATGAAGTCTGCATCTCAACTGTCTGTCACTGATGTTTTCACATCAACCAATTTTGTTTACAGATAGTTTGTTAGAGATAGTTTGCCAGGCAATTGCAAAGTTATGACAAGCAGAACAGATAGAGGAGGCACAGGTGTGGACATTCTATGAATCCCTGTAATTCCAGGGGTATGGATGGTACCCACTGACTTGTCAGTACTGACACAGTAATGTGTCAGCCTTTATATTCTGGCAGTAGACTGACCTGCCCCACCCTGCTGTTGTACTAGTCACCATGTACGTTACTCAGAGCTGTGTACTATCCATATGTGTGGTCCCCTGTCCCTCCACCATCCAGCTTTCCTGCAGTAACTTATATTTCTTCTGGACAGTCTACATAACTCCTACTGTAGGTGTAGCTGACATGCAGATTTTTTGCCATGGGAAGTCTGGAACAATGGACCCTGACAACCACAGTCCTATAGTTAGACCAGTAGGTCACAACAGCCACCAGTAATTGCTGTGTACTTCCTGACACTATTAACCACAAACATACAGAGCACATTGACCCCTGCATACTGCAGAACTGGAACAAGGTATCAAGCTGATTGTGACAGGCCTGGGAATATGTGGTCTGCTGCTATTACCTTACAAACATACATGTTCCTGCAGTTCTACGTGAACATGGGTGTGTTGTGGGGGGGGTCATACTGCTCAACTGTACACATCTTCACTGACTGTCCAGATGTTTGGCTCATATTTTGGTTCCATTTTTCATTATACATGTGGTTGTGTTGCAAATATTAATGAAATCATTTAAGACTGAAGTTAGAAAGCTATGACAGCCATTTGGGTTTCAGACTTCTTGCCTGCACTACAGAGAAGCCATGCTACTGCAACAGCTATTACTGCATCAACTTTCGATGCTTGTAAGAGCCATCTTTATGGCATGTGCCTGTTGTTGAGCTTTTCCACACATTTCTTAATGGCTTTGTACAGCTTTCTTGCTGTTGAAGGTTTAGAGCTATGTATGGGTCTCCAACATTGACATCCATGCATTTGTCCTATGACCCCGCTGTTTGTAAGTCCCTCATGTGGTGCACGGGATTTTGCTGGCTCAGGGCCTATTGCATATTGTGTGTAAGGCAGAACCTGGCAGCATGTGCCTGTTGTCCCACATAGCTGCCCATTGTCTGCTGCTATCTCAGTAACCGACTCCATTCCCATGCATACATGCAGCAATACCATACATATACTACCATAGTGTACTACGCCATTCATTTATTGTGAAGAAGGGTGACTTACCTTGTGGCAGCAGCAGTTGTGAGGGCAGTGCTTCAGGGCTGAATCTGTCAGATGCACACAGTACACAGCCTATACATGGTAAGGTATAGATAGTGTGATGTGTGTGGCATCCTTTTTACTGTGTGTGCGAGTCGGAGAAAGGTGTAAGTCCCTGGGTCCCTAGGGTGTCAGTGCATGTGCTATGCGTTGCCTCTTTGCCAAGGACAGGGCATACTGGGCATGTCTATATCTGCCTACAGGGACAAGCTGAGGGGGTTCCTCCTCAGAGTCCCCCTGTGCCTGTGGTGACCTTGGCATTGATGGGGAGCTGTGTGTCCCTTCCCTATGAGGTTCCTGCCACAGCTGTTTCCACAGGATCATATTGTGTAGCATGGCACATACTATGAACATGTGTGCACATGTGGCTAGAGAGTACTGCAGGGCTCCACCTGATATGTCAAGGCAAAGGAACCATGACTTGAATATCCCAAACACACACTCTACGATGTTCCTAGTTTGTTCATGTGCCTCATGCTTCAATATGTGTGTGTGTGTGCGCGCATTTCTGATTAGTCTCATCATCCACGGTTCCAGTGCATAGCCAGCATCCCCCATGAGATGGCCATACAGGATGTACCCCCTGGCAAATGCCTGGTACATCTGTGAGGCATGCCAGATTGTGGAGTCATGATAACTGCCAGGGCTGCCAGCACACACATTGATGATAATGCCCTGGGCATTGCACATGACCTGGCAATTGATGGAGTGATAGCCCTTGTGGTTGACGTAGACTCTACCGTCTTCAACGGGTGGTGCTTCGATGTGGACATGGGTGCAGTCTATGGCACCCAGTACCTTTGGGCAGTTTGCTACACTGTGGAAGAGACTCATATTGCTGGTCCTCTCCTCAGGGGTGCTGGGGAAATAAATATGCTCACTGACATGTCTTAGCATGACATCCAAGAACTGGTGGAGTACCCTGGATGCGGACGCCTGTGAGACCCTCATGATGTCCCCAGTAGGTCTTTGGAAAGTACCTGTAGCTAGTATTCTTAAAGCTACACATACCTTTGTTTCCACTGGGATGGGCTCCTCTCTGTTGGCTCGGGGTCTGAGGTGAGGGCGGCAAAGCTCGGTGATTTTCTGAAATATGTCCCTGTCCACCCTGTAGCACTCTACCATCTCCAGTTCATGTAGCCTCTGAAAGGTTACCCTGGGTCTAACCACTCTTCTCCTCCTCAGTCTGGGCCAGTTGTCACCATCATCATCATCATCATCATCATCATCACTGCATTCAGTCTGTAGCATGTAGAGATGCAGCAAAGCAGCAACAGCTCCTCTCATTTTGTCAGTTAAAATTACCAAGTGTGTACTCCAATGGTGCTGGGTATGTGGGAAAATCAGATTGAAGGGTGTCTGCATACTTTATACTGGTGTGCGCTGCAGATGCTGCCTGTGTGACTGGCTGACTATGATACATTCCACCTGTCAGCTACATTACTGAGGGGTTTGAATAGGCCACTGTGAGTGGCAGAGGCCTTATTAGTCATTCACAGTTGATTGCCTTTTGTCTGCTATTTCTTTTTTTCTCATTTCCTCCAGTTTTAAGCCTTTAAGACTGTTGCAGCTAGTAGGAACCTCACTGAGTAGAAAAGGCCCTCCCCCTGGACAAAAACATGCTCAGCATTTCTGAAACCAACTAAGCAAAGCTAAGCAGTCTCAGACACACACCTTGCTTAGCTGTGCTTAGTTGGTTTCAAAAATGCTGAGCAGTGCTTAGTGGTGCATAAATCTGCTTAGCTGGGCTGAATGCTGCTTAGAATTAAACTTCTAAGCAATGCTCAAACCGGCTAAACACTGCTAAGCATTGCTCAGTTTTCATTTAAATAAATGCACTAGTTTTATTATTTATTTATTTATTTATTTGATTACAAGACATAGTTGACATTAATTACTCATTACTGACATATTATTACGTGTATATGTTCTACATTATATGACATCCCCTATGTGCTTTGATTACATTACCTTGGGGTGTGACTGTACTGTATGGGACACTTGTGTTTACATGGGTGAGTTCACATTATATATCAGCTGACACTGGAAATTTGGATCAGCTACACTACCCTGGTTAACAAATATCAATTACTACATCATTAAATAAAATAAAATGATTTAACAATGCTTTCCCATGTAAAAGTTGTATGGCCTGTCTTGGTATTCGAACAATGAACTACTGCATGCAAAGCCAGAACTCTAACCACTAAGCTAACAATGCTGCCCAAATTTTCAGCTATACATTCCTATATAGCTCTTTCATGATACTAATACAGTGGAAAAAAATACAACCATTTTAAATATATGTATCAAAACCTGTCATTCTATTAACTTTCTAAGTTTGTAAGAGCAATATTTAAAAACTATCCCTATTTCTGGCCTTTTGACCCACTTTTAGTACTGTGTTTGCCAGACTTATAAGCTCCAATGTGTTTACACCAAGCATAATACACCCCCTTTTAATGTCAGCTACCTCTTCTTGCACCACCGCATTGTAGCCCCTACACAGTTAGGTATCTGCAGACACGGTGGCCCATTTTGCTATTCAGTAAACTTAGCTAATTTGCATACACCTGATTATCTATACCCTAGTTACAGCACTACACGAGTGCCTATGTCCTTGGCAACCACTGTTAACTGCCATTGTATGAGTCTGCATGCTGGCCAGTATAATGTGGAATTTAATTTTAGCTTAAATAATCCCATTTTAGTATTTTAATTTTATATTTTGTCAGATCCCATGCTTGGGCACCACTGCGCTCTGCTTGCACAAAGCATATGTGCATGTAAAATTAACCTTTGATTTATTTTTTTTTATATTTTGCATCAGTTTTACATGCAAATGGCCATAGTTTTTGCAGTGTTGTACATGGAAAATTCCCACATACATTTGTTATGCAGACACGGCTCCTACACGGATGGCTGTCTGCTTCCTGGATCAGTAAATCACCTCATTTGCATGATTTTCGCCAGCAAATGAGGTGATTTACATTCCACAATTGCCTTCATGGTTGAACAGTACTAGGATGCTCGTGCACGTCCCCAGCATTGTTTCCTGGATCACAAAGGCTCCGAACTCCGTGTACGAGCCATGACACTATGCTTATCTGGAGATTAGCTCTGTGTAAGCTTTACTGAATTACCCCCAATGTTTTCCAGAAAAAAAATGCGAACTGAGACACAACTGAAGAATCCAGTATACAAAATATTTATTACCAGTCCATACACAACAAAAGCACTTTCTCAGTAACTCTGCTTCATCAGATATAACTGAAGTATTACTAATTCTTTCTTTAAATAACCCATACAATTAACTTCTCAGCCAATGGCAGACTCCTGTATAATTTAAAACACTAGCACTCTAAAGTTCAAAAATACATACATAAAAATATATACATGCATAACAAACATATGCACATACTTATAATACATAAAATCACATAAAAATCCAGAAAATAAACATTAAAATCTTCTAAATATATAAAATATAAATATATATATAGACAAGTCAAACCTCTATCTAAATAATGGTCTAGCTTTGAGCATAGGCGAAAGGAGGATTTTATCATTCAAACCATAACCAGTCACTCCTTAACCTAATGATCCACTTACCTTCTAACTGTTTTGTGAGATTCCTAATGTCACCCCCACGTTTATCTTCATGCACTCTCCAAATAACTATAAACTTAAAGGTATGTGATGCTTCACTATCCTTAACATGCTTAGCCAAAGCATTGGTCAATGTACCAGTATTAATATTATAAATGTGTTCTCTAATCCTATTCCTAAAAAGCCTATCTGTTTTTCTTATATAAAATTTTGAACAGGTAACACAGTAAGCTAAATACACCACATGCTTGGAATCACAAGTTGCATCAACATTAAACTTGTAATTCTTGCACTGATGTGGATGAAAAAAAACGCACCAGTGCTGTTTAAATAGCCACAATAACTACATTTCCCACATGGTCTAGTACAACTAGCCCCACCAGATCTAACATCCTTTTTGGGGTAATTAAGTTGTCTTTTTAAAGACCTCATATTCATAAGTATAAACTTTGGTTGGTCCCTTAGTATTTCTCTTATTTTAACATCCGTACTTATAACTGGCCAAAACTTCTTAAATATACTGATATAAGAATTAACATTACTAGAGTAGTTTATCGGAACCTTCAAAATCTCTTACAACATCCAGTGGATTTAGAGCTTTTGTCTGAATAACCAGCCGAAAAATATGGCTTAGCTGACCCCTCTCTTAGCTGTGTGACTACATTAACTACATGACATATCTCTTGCTGAATATAACCTCTCTTCATGAAAGATTTGGCTAAATCAGTGTGACTATAAAAATCACTGTCGTTCACATTAAGTCTAGAAGCTCTAAAGGCTTGACTTTTCAACACGTTCTTAAACGTGTGGTGTTTGCATGCTGTCACGAAATAAAAAATTATTACTACGACATGGCTTTCTATACAGTTTGGTAGAAATCTTACCCTTATTGTCAACCATGATTCTCATATCCAGAAAATCAACACTCTTATCTGAACATGTGGAAGAAAATTTAAGAAAAGAGGTACTTAAATTGATAAACCACTCAATTTCTGTAAAACATTGTGTACTGTTATCCCAAGTTAAAAACATGTCATCAACAAATCTCCAGTAAAAAATTACCAAGCCTTTAAATGGTCCCATCACCACATAATCAAGCTTCCAAACAGCCATAACCATATTGGCATAGCTATTGGCACAATATGTGCCCATAGCTACGGCATTCTTTTGCCAATAATATGTATCTTTACACAAAAAAAAATTATACTGTAAAATATAACTTAATAGTGTACAAAACAATTCAATTCTGCCATCTGAAAAGTCAGAATATTCATTTAAATAACATCTAACACAGGTAAGACCCACATCATTGGGAATCACAGTAAACAATGACTTTAAGTCGAGAGTAACCAATAAAAATTTATTGCTGAAGTTTGACACATGCACATTTGTATGAATAAATAAATCATTCAAAAAGTGTCGAGTATCTTTAAGAATAGTAACACTGGAATTCAAAAGGGGTCTAAACATCTTTTTAATAAATATTGACAAGTTCAGTACACCATTGCCACCTGAAACAATAGGGTGTAAGGGAAGGTAGACTGGGTCTTTGTGTAATTTCAGCAGACTATGTATTACTGGTACAAGAAGTTTATCAACTAACACATATTCATACATTGACTTGTCTATAACTTTATTCTCAAACAACAATTTCAACTTATGCTGAATTTCAAGAATCATAGACTCCGCCAGTGTCTTACTTAATTTACTACCTCATTTCGGTATCATACAATTTAGTATCCAATATTACAATAGGACCACCTTTATCGGCTGGTCTAATTATAATATATTTGTTAAATTGCAAATTGTGCAAAGAAACATACTCATCTTTAGTTAAATTACAGCATTCATACTTTTTACCCGATCTAATGTTTGCATCATCCAATCTATAAATATCATCCAGATACACCTTTTCAAATGCTGCAACTAAAGGATGTAAGCTTGGAGTGAAAAAAAACAAGTTATGTACTTACCATAACATCCCATGTGTGTTGTCCATCTCACCTTCATTCTGTACTGGTTCGGAACTGATCCTCGGTTCTGACTCAGATGTTTACAAAAGCTTGAGGTCTTCAACTAGCTCGTGGCTGAAAACCCTATCCCATGATGCTCTAGGAAACTGCCCAGATCTTGTTTTCTAATGTAACAGCATATACTAGAAGGTCTAATTTCAAGTCTATTAGGTCAGAGAAGAAAGGTCAGAGAACATTATTTTATCCAATTGTAACCACTCGGTCTTCCAGGAGCCAAAGGCTGGGGGAAGGAGGGTGGGACATAAGAATGAAGGTGAGATGAACAATACACATGGAATGTTATGGTGAGTACATGACTTCTTTATGTGATGTTGTCCTACCTCGTCTTCATTCTGTACTGGTTGGGACAGCTTCCCTTGCACCATCTTTCTTGGGTGGCTCAAGTGAGAATATTCTTCAGAACAATTGACCCAAAAGAGGCCCTGTCCCTGGAGGCCAAATCCACTTTGAAATGAGCGATAAAGGTATGAGGCCTTGCCCATATTGCTGCAGCACAAATGGTATCAATAAATAATCTCATCCGAAAGGCAGCAGAGGTTGCTATAGCTCTGTTAGAATGACCTTTTATCTTTTCGGGGAGTTATTTGTTCTGAGATTTGTAAGTAAAAGTGATAAAATCTGATAACCATTTAGAAAGAGTGACTTTTGACACTGGAGCACCTTTCTTAGAGTCTGAAAATTATACAAACAGTTGGTCGGATCTTCTGAAGTCCATTGTCCTATGTAAATAGAAACACAATTGTTTATGCACATCTAGTTAGTGTAGCATATATTCTGCTTTGCTGCCATAGTTGGGAAAAAGATTGGAAGTTCTACAGATTGATTCAGATTAGATTCTGAGCATACTTTGGCTAGAAAGGATGGGTTTGTTCATAGGGATACCCTGTCTTTGTGGAAAAGCATGTAGGGTGGGTTTGTTGACAATACCTGTAATTCTGAAACTCTTCTAGCGGAAGTGATGGCTATCAAAAGAATTGCCTTCCATGTCAAAAACATTTGGTCACAGGAAGATGTGGGTTCAAAAGGGGGAAGAATCGGATGGGATAAGATAAAACTTAGGTCCCATGGTGCTGGTGAGGCTTTAGTGGGTGCTCTTAATAAAATAGTGCCCTTCAGAAAGGCCTTGCATAGTCTGTGGGACATTAGATTTGGTCCTGATTCATTTATATGGAAGTTAGATATCGCTGCTAATTGAATTCGAATAGTGGCTGCAGCTACACTTTCATTAAAAAGCTTTATCAAAAATTCAAGAATGGAAGCAATGGGAGCAGAAAAAAAACAGTCAGTGTGGTTATTTTCGGCCCAAGCAGAAAATCTTTTCCATTTGCTTATGTATAATTTCCTTGTTGAAGCCATATGAGATGAGATTAACATATGTTTCACTGACTGGGAAAGGTTAGGGAGCCTGGCTATGTTTGGAATCGGAGCAGCCACACTGTCAATTTGAGGGTTTGAAGGGAGGGATGCAGCATCTCTGACGCATGAGTCAGAAGGTCCAGAACTGGGTCCAGAATCTACGGCTCCTCCTGTAAATGAGGCCACAGGAAGGGGAACCAGATTTTGCGAGGCCAGTATGGGGTGATGAGTATTAAGTTCCTTCCCAATGAGCTGGCTTTCTGAAGAACCTAGGGTATCAATGGAAAAGGAGGGAAGGCATAGAGGAGACCTGAGGGCCAATCGTGTACAAGTGCATCTCTTGGTGACTCCCCCGGTGGGGGATTAGGGCAAAAAAGCTGCTGCATTTGGCATTCATGGACGTGGCAAAAAGGTTGCAGCAAGGCTGTCCCCATCTGCAGAAAATCATCTCCACTACTTCTTGTTTTAGGGACCACTCATGAGGCAAAAGGATCGTTCTGCTGAGTTTGTCTGCTATCACGTTGGATTTCCCGCGATGTACGCTGCTGTCAGAAAGCGTTGGGAGCAGGTAACACACTGCCATACTCTCAGTGCCTCTCAACAAAGGGGATAGGACCTGGTTCCTTCTTGTTTGTTTATGTACCAAACAACTGACATGTTGTCCGCCTGTACTGCAATAGTTCCCAGCGGAAGAGAGTCTTGGAATGCTTGCAACGCTAAAAGCACCACTCTCATCTCTAAGATATTGATATGCAAATGGGGCTTGTGTTCCTGCCAAGTGCATTGAACTGTCCTTCCCAGATAATGCACCCCCCACCACCATATCTGAGAAGCGTCCATGGTCACTGTGGCCAAAGGTTGAGGGGGAAGAAAGGGGTGGCCTAATGTTACATGACTGGAGTAAAGCCACCATCGAAGGACCTTTTTTGCAGGATTCGGTTATCAAGATCTGGTGGGACATGGGTAGTTCCTGCATGGACCATTGAGTGAATAGTAGCCAATGAAGTATTCTCATGTGTAGGCATGCCAACGGGATCCAGGTAATTGCAGCTGCCATTGTTCCCAGTACTTTGAGGATTGTTCTTGCCTGAGCTTTTCTTTTCGGAAGAATGTTTAGGACTTGCGATCGTAAGACTTGAACCCTTTCTGATGGAAGTTTTGCCACCGTATTTCTTGTGTCTAAATCTGCTCCTATAAAGACAGTATGCTGAGAAGGCAACAAGACAGACTTTTCGTAATTTACTGTGATTCCCAGGCAAGAGCAGAGCTGTAATGTGGTGTCTCTGGCTTTTATTAGTAGATGCTTAGTGGTGGCAGTTAGGAGCCAGTCATCTCAGTACAGAAACACTTGGAATCTTAGGCATCGCAAGTGAGCCGTTACTATTGCCATACACTTGGTGAACACACTGGGGGTTGTAGCGAGACCAAAGGGGAGATCTCAAAACTGGTAGTGACGGGCCCCCAGCCAAAAGCGCAAATGACTCCTAGATTGCCTGTCGATTTTTATATGGTAGTACGCATCCTGAAGATCTATGGAGCACATCCAATGGTCTTTTCCCAGAAAGGGAAGTACTGACTGCAGTCTTACCATCCGGAACTTCGCTTTCTTCACTGATTTGTTTAATCTTCTGAGATCCAGGATGGGTCTCCAGTCGCCTGTTTTCTTTGGAACTAAAAAGAACCTTGAGTAAGTTCCAGATCCTATTTGGTCTGCGAGGACTGTTTGGATGATTCTTTTTTCTAGCAACTTTTCGATTTCTAGAGTTGCCTGTTCCCTCTGACTGGGTGGAATGTCTGGGATCTTCCTTATGTTTGGGATGGGGAAGGAAATGGGTACGGAGTAGCCTTTGGATACAATTCTTTGTACCAACTGGTCTTTTGTGATTTTTAGCCAGACTTCTGGGTACAAAGATAAGCGACCCCCGACTGCCTCCAGAGATGGATAGACATGCCTCCTTTCAGGAGCGCTGAAAGGATTTGCCAAAGAAGGATTTTCTGTCGCTCGGTTTTGCGGACCCCCTCTGCCACGTGGCCAGCACCTTCCATTATTGCTTCCCTCTCTACCCTTAGGAGAAGGCTCACCACGTGTGTCTTGAAAAACTCTCTGGGATTTTCTAAACCACATTTTTTCTCCCATTTGGCCTTTTGGATAAGGCATAGAAGGTAGAGAAAAATGGAGTCCTATGGCAGAGAGAGTTTGCCTTCCTGTTCACACCTGGTTAGTGTGTCTTTGACTTTGGGCCCGAACAAGGATGAGCCATCAAAGGAGGCATTAACAAAGGAGGACTTAAAGGGCTCCGCAAAGTTACACAACTGCATCCAGAAATGTCTCCTTAGGGATATTCCTGAACCCACTGCCCTACTCGCTCCATCAGCTGCATAGGAAATGAGCTTCATGGAGGAGTTTACCACTGAATTCAAGGTATAGAGCTGGGAAGACACTTTATTTGATACCCCCGCAGCTACTGAACCCGGGAGAGTATCTCCTAGCTCCTTCAGGAGATCTCTCTGTAACCTGGTAAAATGTGTAAGGTAATTCGGGGATCTGAATGTAAAGGTTGTTGAAGAAAGGTGCGCTTTCCGTATCTGTCCAGCATACGAGACTCTTTGTTGGGTGATGGACGGAAGAGGACATCTCTGACAATTCCTTCTTGGTGGCCACCACCACCACCACAGCATCTACTAGGACACCTTTTGTAAGAAAAGTTTTATCCTTGGGGGATGTAATGAATTTATCTGACCTCTGTGGAACAGGCTCCACTGAATCTGGAGACTCCCATGCCTTTTGACAAACTAGATCCATGAGTTCATCAAAAGACAGAGACACCCAAATGGTAGAAGGGTGAGACCCAAAAGCCTTCAGGTAGACAGATTCCTCCTCAGAAGGGCTGATGGGCTTCCAGCCACCTCTCTGCTTAAGTATTTCTAGGATGTCTGTAAATGAGACATCCTCAGAGGGTGACCATGGGGACCCTTCTGACTCATCAAGGTCTGTGTCAGATGTGACTGACTCCTCTGGGGAGTCCAAATGCTTCCTCTTACATAATCTCTTGTGAGGGAACTCTTCAGAAGGGTATTCTGGAGAGTTTTCGGAAGAGAGGCTTTCACCCAATGGGCCGTCCTGAGGCTGTGGGTCTCCACGTCTGTGTGAATGCAATTGTGCAGAGACGGACACCTGTGCCTTTGGGGGAGGAATGACTGGTATGAAAGTGGAGCTGCCTGTGGGGGACGCTGCTCTCCTCATCGCAGCGAAAGCCCCCTGCCCATGGTCCAAGGAAGCTCCCATCTCGAAGAACTAGAAAGCATCCCCGGCACCAAAGGGGTTGGCTCCGAGGCCATTGAAGGCGCCGAGCTCACCCGTGCCTGAAGCCTCAAGGAGCAAGTTCGGATCCAACAAATGTCCGATCTGACTGTCCTCCCCGGACTCGACTGGAAAATGTCGGCTCCTAGACTCCTCTAGCTCGGAAGGCTCCACTTCAATCAGCTCCATGCATTCCGGCTCCGAGGTCCCAAGTCGGGTCAGGGGAGGAATTGATGTTGGCAGGGTAGGCTTAGTCGGTTCCAAAGCCCTCTCAGTTGGCTCTGGCAACAATTTGGCTAGCACTGGTGTCCTCAAAAGTCTGCACACCACCCAGTCCACATCGTCATCTGAAAGGCTCCTGGAGGATCGAGAGGAGGAGGCTGGAGATCTTGAAACCTGCAGAATGGGAGATCTTAATGTCGGAGAAACTGGTTCCAGTTCTGGGATTGGCTCCATGCTTGAAACACCGACTGCTCCAAAACTGAAGGAGCTGAGGTGGATGGTTTCTCGGGCCAGACAGATTTCTGGTCCGATGATGACATATTCACTAACTTTTTTGTCTGTTCCAAATGAGGTTCTGAAGATGAGGAAGAAGATCTTTTTCCTGATTTGTCAAACTTTGTTGAGGTGGGAGAGGTCCGTTTTGTTGGACTCTGACCTTCTTCTATGGCCTCTGAAAAAGAAGTCTTTAATAGCCCCCTAAGAATCAATTTATTCTTCCTTTCAAGAAGAACCCTGGAACTAAAAGAGTGGCAAATTGCACAAGACTCTTGCAGATGTACTGCTCCAAGGCAGTACACACACACAGTATCACCATCAATCACTGACATTTTTTGAGTACACTTGGAACATTTTTTGAAACCCAAAGGTTTGGTATCTTTGGTCTGCTTTGACATATTAAAGGCCAAGAAAACTAATCAGTATATATATATATATATATATATATATATATATATATATATATATATATATGAAACAACACGGCAAAAGGGTAAACATTTTTTTCTATAGAAACACACACACCAGGGAAAAGACCTCTAACTTAAACGAGCTGAGATGCCCTCTAACTTAAACGAGCTATCTTCAGTGATGGAACAATCCACCAACAAAAAAGTTATCAAACAACTTATCTAACTCTAGTAATGCACACAGAAAGGAAAACCCTCTAATTTAAATGGACCTAGCAGCCCTCTAAATTAAATGATCTGGCTTAATAGAGAAAAAGGAAACTATAAGCAAAAAGCACACACTAAGGCAAACAACACTCTATCCGAACAAGCTTTACATATATATAAACTTAGCCCTGTAAGTAAAACAATTCTAAGCTATGTAAATAAACAGCTCAAACAACAAGCCTAAGAAAGGTATTTTAAAAGCGCACACTAAGGTTATCTAATTATAACACACTACTTTAAACAGCTCAAACAACGAGCCTAAAAAAAGTATTTTAAAACACTTGGGAAAGCCGGGATAGGGTAGATATATAGGCCTTCCGGAAAAATGACGGCCAACACTCAAAACAGCCAGACGAAAAAAAAAGGAACACAACCAAAGTTGTTAACCAAGGTTAACCAAGTTTACTAATCTAAAGAACTACTAAATAATCCAAGAAAAAAGCTATTAAATTTTACATAAAGATTACAGAAGGAAAATCACTTAGCCACAGCCAGTGTAAAGCACCCGATCTTGTTTAGCGGCAGCAAGATCTGGGGAGCTTCCAAAAACTAGTTGAAGACCTCGAGCTTTTGTAAATGGCTAGCTCAGAACCGAGGATTGATTCCGAACCCAATCAATACAGAATGAAGGCGAGATAGGAAAACATCACATCACTTGGTTGTTTAAAATAATTAATAGCACCATTCTCACTGGATGTATCATGTCTCATTTCAGTCACATTATTACCATACATTAATTTTAACATTCTGGTGAAAGACTTCAGGCCTAATATTTCCTCTGTGCCAGCAGAAATAAAGGATAATCCTTTCACCAAAATGTTCAAATCAGTCTTGGTGAAAACACAGGAAGATAAGTTCCAAACTAAACCTTCCTGCTTGGTTGTCCAAGCTTTCTTCATTAATGGTGTCTCTCCTGCATCCCCATCTGGCTTTCTCTTCAAGCGGGAATGACTCCTGGACCTTTGTCTACCCTGAAATGCCTCCTTGTCTTTGATAGGCAATGGAAAACTTAATTAGACTTTACTAGAGGCATTACACTGTCACTAGCTTTATCGTCTTTTGCTGACTCCATTCTATGAACCTGTGCCTGCACAAGAAACGTCTTCTTCCTGGCACCTTTTTGTGTCGAAGCTTCCACTGGCCGTTTCGTTAAAACCTGAGCAAATGTTGCCTTGGGAACCATAAGCTGATTGGATGGTTCAACCGTCTGTTCATTAGATGATAAAGGAGGTTCATTAATTTCTCCTGTTTGAGTAACAAATTCAGTCCTTGACCAAGTAAAAACATGGCCATTCTCAAAATCAGAATGGTCGCGCTGTAATTTCTTGATCTTAATTTTCACCGGTTTCCTTTTGTACATACTGACAGACTCAATAACACCTGAAAGAATTAAATCAGCACTAAACTGTTCATAAAGCTCATGTTGTTGCTGTTGTAGGATAACATTCGTTAACCGTTGAACCTCTCTATTAGACAAATCTACCAACAGCTTCAAATACTTAAAGCTACATTCTAGGTTCACTTTTTGCCATTTCGTCAACAGGTTGGATTGAAACTTCCCATGGGTAGGCATCTTCAAAATCCAAAGCTCCCTGGGGATTACACCAAACTGTATAATACATGCGTGTAAGTGAAACCCTTGCAGCTGATATCTTTTCAACTTAAACAGGTTATTTTCCAAAGTATGCAGCTTAGTTTTCAATGAGACAATAGTCCAACTCAATAATGTCAATTCCATCTTCAGCCATATTACTGGGATAACTGGTGGTAATTACAAGACCACAAACTATGAAGAAAAAAACAGCAAATAATACCAGCTTCCCAGTTCACCAAATAAAATGCAGCAACAAATATTTCCCAGAAAAAATGCGAACTGAGACACGACTGAACAATCCAGTATACAAAATATTTATTACACATAGACAACATAAGCGCTTTTGCAGTAACGCTGCTTCATCAGATGTAACTGAAGTATTACTAATTCCTTCTTTAAATAACCAATACAATTAACTTCTCAGCCAATGTCAAACTCCTGTATAATTTAAAACACTAGCACTATAAAGTTGCAAAATGCATACATAAAAATATATATATGCATAACAAACATATGCACATACTTATAATACATAAAAATCCAGAAAATAAACATTAAAAACTTCTAAATATATAAAATATAAAAATATATATAGACAAGTCAAACCTCTGTCTAAACAATGGTCTAGCTTTGAGCATAGATTTAAGGGGGATTTTATCATTCAAACTATGACCAGAGTCACCCCTTAACCTAATGATCCACTTAGCTTCTAACTGCTTTGTGAGATTCTTAATGTCACCCCCACGTTTATCTTCATACACTCTCCCAATAACTATAAACTTAAAGGTATGTGATGCTTCAGTATCCTTAACATGCTTAGTCAAAGCATTGGTCCTTAGTCAAAGCATTGATCAATATACCATTATTAATATTATAAATACGTTCTCTAATTCTATTCCTAAAAAGCCTATCTGTTTTTCCTGTATAAAATTTTGAACAGATACCACAGTAAGCTAACTACACCACATGCTTTTAATCACAAGTTGCATCAACATTAAATTTGTAATTCTTGCATTGATCTGGATGAAAAAACACAACAGTGCTATCTAAATAGCTACAATAACTACATTTCCCACATGGTCTAGTACAGCTAGCCCCACCAGATCTAACGTCCTTTTTAGAGTAACAAAGTTGTCTTTTTAAAGACCTCATATTCTTGAACATGAACTTTGGTTGGTCCCCTAGTAGGTCTTTTATTTTAACATCCATAGTTAAAACTGGCCAAAACTTCTTAAATATACTGATATAAGAATTAACATTATTAGAGTAATGTATCGGAACCTTCCAAAAACTCTTAGCACATCCAGTGGATTTAGAGCTTTTATCAAAGTAACCAGCTGCAAAATATGGCTTAGCTGACCCTTATCTTAGCTGTGTGACTTCATTAACTAGATGACATATTGACATATCTCTTGCTGACTATAACCTCTCTTCAAAAAAGATACATAACAAACAATGTTTTCCAAACCAAACTAAGTGCTTCTAATGTACCATACTGTGATTTTTTTAATTAAGCTCACAGTACATTCTTGCTTTAAAACTTAGCAACAGCTTAAATATAAAATAAAACAGATACATGTACTATGACTTCAGAAAACATGAGCACTTACAGGAAAGCATTGCACATATACATACATATACAGTCTTAGAAAAAAATTAATTATGTATACTGTCCACAATCTTTTGATCAGATTTCTGAGTAGTACTTCAGACCTAAGCATAGCCTCAAAATTACAACATTTTCTTTTTACAGCTTGCTTATGTAGATATACAAGCTCTTTTTTTTCTTTTGAGACAAGCAGCATTTTCCCATTAATAGAGAAAGCTCAACAAGTCCTGTGAATGAAGTGAAAAATTACTATATGAGGTTTTCTTTACCTTGTCCACCTAACATTATTTCTTTCACAGAATGATTGTGATAAATAACTGACAAGATACAAGTACTGTAACTGGAATTTCTACAGCAATGTCTTAGCTAAATCATAATTATAACATACATTTCTTTATAAGAGTGTCAATATGTTTTACCCACAACTGCAGCTAAAAACTACAGTTCGAGTTAAAAAAAGACTCAACTCCAGACGCCATAGAAATGAGGAACATCACAATATTCTGACACACAGGATGCTATACATAACTTACTTTCACTAATTTCCTAGAAACACACTATTATTGACTATTTGGATGGACGAACATTTTGCTTCACTGCAAACATTTGTTTCTGTAACATTTGTTTCTTCAGAAATTATAGTTCATGACAAGAGAGATAGCTGCTGAACAAACATCTTGGCCTGACATTTAAAGGGGGAAATAAGATAAAATGCAGCAGAAGCAGATAACATCCTAGCTACTAGGATGTGCTTCATGAAAATGCCAAAAGTGATAAAACTAGCACAACATGAAATGAAGATGTTATCTGTAAAATAACTACCAGCTTCAATATTTTTTGTCAGATACTGTCAAATGCTGTTAAAATATACTGTTTTCAGTCATTAAGGCTTTTGTACTTTCTACTGCTAGCAAGTAGTGACTAGCTTCCATGCAAACTACAGCCAAACTTGCATCTGTAATGCTATAACTTTGTACCACTAAGATTAAATTCTTACAAGTTTTTGTGAACAATGAAAGTTTTTAAACAAACATAATAAAACAGAACAATAACAAACATGGTGACTGTGTTGCATGTAGGGTGAATATTATGCTAAGATTAGAACAAAGACAAGACAACAAAAGGATTTCACTTAAAACATGTACTGAAGTCTATTTACATGTTTAAACCTATCATTTTGACAGTTTCTTGTCCAGAATACTGTTTACTACATAAAATATCAGACACCGACTGCTAATATAATGTTTATATAACATTTCTGGCATCTGCATGCAATCACACACATGAATATTTGTAACACAGATAATAGATGCGTTACTTGTTTATACCCTAGTGTGCTAAACAGCCTGAGATTTAAATATTTAGTAGCAAAGCAGCATTATTACTGACTAACATTCTCTTTTTTAAACAGGACTTGATGGATTTAAGCATTTTGGTTGCCTACCAAATTCAGTCTCACCAGTCTGCACAACTGTTCAGAACATCACAAGCATCACCTCAACAAGCTTCTCACTGGGATGCTTCTGCTAACTGAGACAACCTAAGACTGAAAGTGAAAATTGCATGGATGCAGCAGCAGGAGTGTGTGATTAAAGTACATTTATATAAAATCTTACCATAACAGTAGATGTCCTTCTCTTCACTGTTGTAGAATCTTAAATAGAAGGCATCTCCCGCCCAGGGCAGCCCAACGCTAGGCCAATATACTAAAGCCTAACGATCTTCTATGTGCCATACGTCACACTTATGCTCCCCGCACAGAACCCAGGGCACAAAAGGGAAGTATGGATGCAACTACCCATAACTAAATTGCCCCAGAAGAGAACAGTCTCCATTGGGCAAAGGTAAAAATGCTGAAGGAAACGGGGAAGTCCTCAGCCAAAAGGGAATTCAAAACAAAAACCATAACAAACAAAAGGGGATTGGGTGAAGGGAGCGAATACTGCATCAGTGAAGAGAAGGACATCTACTTCTCTGGTAAGATTTTACACAACTGTACTATGTCCTTCTGTATCATTGTTTCAGTATCCTACACAGATGGGAGAGTAAAAAAGCTCAAGAAACAGAATGGGAGGTGGAAGGCTGAGAACAGCCCTCAACAAACCCACATAAAATGGTTTCAGCAAAACCTGCTCTGGCCCTAGAAATCATATCTAACTTATAATCCTCAGTAAAGGTATGCACTGAAGACCAAGTAACAGCTTCAAGGATGAAATTGGTGTACAACTCCTTCAAGACTGTATCAGAAGACGCAACAGCCCTAGCGGAATGAGCTTTAACTGAAGTAGACAGAGATTTGTCATGAAAAGTATAACGAAAGGAAATGGCCTTAGACATCCAGGATGAGATGGTTTGCCTAGAAACAGCCAAACCCAATGTCCTGGGATGAAAGGAATAAAAAAGCTGATCAAAGTTATGAATGGCATTTGCTTTCCCCAAACAGTACCTGAGCTGTCTGTGCAAATCCTAGTTAAGCAGCACCCTCTCACTAGCAGACGTAGGAGAAGGGAAAAAGGAAGGGAGTTGTACCAATTGACTCAAAGACAACTCATTTACTACCTTAGGCATAAAAGAAGGATTAGAATGAAGGGACATCCTGTCTCTGTGAAAAAAACAAAAAAGGAGGAATGGCCATAAGAGCCTGGAGCCGAGAAATCCTCTGAGCAGAAGTTAGAGCCAGCAACAAAACAATCTTCCAGGTAAAATGCCACAAAGAAGCAGAATCTGTAGGCTCAAAAGGAGCCTGAGTCAATTTTTCCAAAACAAAATTAAGGTCCCAAGGAGGAAGAATAGGTTTTCTTGGAGACCTAATATACAGGATGCCTTTAAGAAATTGTTTGATTTAAAAACGAAAAGCCAAAGGTCAATTCAACGGCAGACAAGCAGAAATACCTGACCAATGGGCCTTCACAGAAAATTAGGCCACGCCAGATTGGAGCAACTCGCACAAATAAAAGAGGACCAGAGGGACCCCAGTTCAAAAGGGTCCTGGTTACGAGCATGGCACCAGACAGAAAATCTTTTCCATTTGAACATATATGATTTTCTGGTTGAGGGTTTCCTTGCCTCCTGTAAAACCCTGAACATGTCCTGAGAGAAGTAGTGCCTGAAAGGGATAAAAATCCTATCACTCACAGTGTCAGTTGAAGAGTGGACAATTAAGGATGCATAAGATACCCCTTGTCCTGTGTAAGGAGATCCAACCAGTGAGGTAACTTGTGGTGATTGCCCTTGTCCAGGTGCGCTATCCTGGCCAAAAGCGAGTCACTAGCAAGATTTCTGAGGAGTCCAGCTGAATCTTCTGCAAGACTCTTGGAAGTAGAGGAAGAGGAGGGTAATTATAAAGAAACATCGCCTTCCAAGCAAAGAAAGTGTTTCCATCTTCCACACCTGATCGCATGGCACTCTGGAACAGAAGACAGGAAGTTGCTTGTTCAGAGGGGAGATAAAAAGATCTACCTGTGGAATACCTCACTGATAGAGAATCTCCAGAAACACGTCTCTGTGAAACATCCATTTATGAGCGTGTGTTTTGGACCTGCTTACACAGTCTCCCACTAGATTTTGCTCTGAAGGAATGTATACTGACTGAAGAGTTAACTGATAACTGAGAGCCACCTCCCAAGCCTGAAGAGCCATCCTGCAGAAGAGGTAAGGTTTTGTGCCACCCTGCTTGTTGACATACCACATGACTAAGTATTCAGTAAAGCAACAAGGCATTCAGACCAACTAGTAATAATGGCGTTCAAACTGGCGGCAAAGAAGTTCTGAATAGTTGTGTCCATAGATCCCTTTTATGCCCTACGTTGTCCAGGGAGCACAAGTGTGACATACAGCGTATACAAAATCATTAGGCTTTTGTATACTGGCTGAGTGTCGGGCTGTCCTGAGAGGGAGACCCCTTCAGTTTAGGATACTGCAACAGTGATATATAAGGACATCATCTGATATTCATTGATTTTTATATATATATATATATATATATATATATATACATACACATACATGGATTCAGTTCGGAATCTCAAAATTCCAAAACATCAAATTTCATATGATCGAGACCATATGATCAATGTTTTGGAATATCGAAATTCCGAAACAAATCAAAAAAAAAAAAAAACAAAACAAAAATTTAAATGTTTCTGCATGGGGGCAAGCCTCCCTGCACCCCCCATACCCCCACTCCACTACTTAAATATTTCAACTCAATTTATATATATTTATGTGGGTCTACTACACATGATCGAAATTTCATTTGACTGAAATTCATTTGACTGAGACCATAACATCGAAAATTCAAAATGCTGAAAACTCACTTGACTGAAACTCATAAGATTGAAACCTTAACAATGCTACATTTCAACATAGTAGTGGCAGGGTGTAGACTACTGTAAAGTAAGTAAAAGGTATATGCCCTTTTCCCCACTGTAGTGCGATCATGGAGTTAGTATATATAGTTAGGGGGTTTTGGGGGGCGTAGCCCCCCCACCTAGTTTGGTTTTATATCATTCAGTTTCTGTTAAGAGGGTATGTAAGTAGTTTTTAAGTTCTGGAAAGGCTTAGTCATTGGTGTTGTATGTGTGCATGTCTATAGTTTACAATTTAGTATGCTGAAATTTAGCATTGTTAAGGTTTCAGTCTTATGAGTTTCAGTCAAGTGAGTTTTCAGTATTTTGAATTTTCAATGTTATGGTCTCAGTCAAATGAATTTCAGTCAAATGAAATTTCGATCATGTGTAGTAGACCTATTTATATATATATATATATATATATATATATATATATATATATATGTATGTGTGTGTATGTGTGTGTGTGTGTGTGTGTGTATATATATATATATATATATAGAGAGAGAGAGAGATATGAATGTACACACACATGTGCACGTATGTACACACACACACACACACACACACACACACACACACACACACACACACACACACACAGTATGCCCGGCATAAAAAGGCAGCCTCATATCCAGATCTGATGATGGACCTTTTGTGCATTTGCAAAACCAAAAGCATCAGAACCACTAGATGCAAGGATTTAAATTTTGTTTGTGAGACAAAAAAGATACGTTGGCAAGACAGTTATGTGTCTCAGAGTATACCCATGCTCTGGAACAGGCTCCCCATCTATGTGAAGCACAGTCCATCCCTAATCCTATTTAAGAGTAACCTTGACAAATGGATGGGAAATCGGAAATTCACACCAGGTCTAGTCATCACGTCTCTGACAGACACAGGCAAATAGTAAATGCCCAAGATAAACATCTCACAACTGGGTTGGATTGCATGGATTATAAAGGCTCAGGTGATCGTTAACTAGTATATACCTATGAATCAGTAAGCAAACATATAGGAAGATAAGTATTTGATTTATTTAACTGTGTGTGTGTGTGGGGGGGGGGGGCATATTTCTCAAACATCCCTGGTTTTGCTGCTTTTTTTTTGCTCTGTCATTGAAAATGTTTGATTTTCCAGAAAATCACTGAGAATTACAGTCAGTCAATAAAGTCAGACATTAGAGTTTCATACTCCTTATTGTCCAGAAAATGCAAGCTGATGGAAAAGTTCTTGCTCTATTAACCTTTTGAATAAATTATGGCTGTATTTAGAAATTGTCTCTGATATGAGGTCTTCATCCCTTCATTACTGTTGGCTTTGTCCAGAATTCTTCAACAAATAATTTGAGACGTATTGTAGGGGGAGGGGGCATAGAAGTTCAGCTGTCCTTGAGTTTGCTTCATATTTTGGTCCACTTTCTTGCAAAAATCTGTGGTGTTCTGGCAAATCATTGAGGACTGCACTTACTAAATAATTACAGACTTTTGAATTTCAGAGATAACAAACTTCAGAAAAAGCCCACTGATGCAAAGCCTTTTTTATTTCTGAGCCACAATGTTGAGAGGTATTTGGTTGTAGTAGGTTGCACACTATATTCTGATAGCAGTTAGCTGAGAAGATAAATTCCTATGTGGCAGTTATTTACATATTTATCCATTCATTTCATTGCAATCAAACATCTGAGGTCTGCAGTCACAATCATACAAGTCGTAATTAATGGTTTTGTGTGTCCATTGGAGTGTTGATGGTCTTAACTGTCCATGATTTTACAGAATGTCCCTGAATGTTTGCCTCATATTTTGGTCTGTTCCTCATTAGGTTAGTGTTTTTTTGCTAGTAAATTAATAAGGATTGTAGTTACTCAATAATGACAGACGTTTGAGTTTCAGACTTAAAAAGCATGGTTATGCAAAACTTGTTTAATTCTAGCAAGTTTCTAGGAATATAAAGTCAATAGCTATCCCTAATTTAGTTCCTTTGTCCACCATTATTTTTATAGCTTTCTCCTTCATTCTAACACTGATTGGTTCACTAGCTGAGTTTTTGACTGTGATGCCTTCTGTGTGGAGTTTGCATACACTCCCTGTCTCTGTGAGTGATTTATCCATGAGGTGTTTTTTTTTCTCCCAGGCCCTCAGCTGTATAATATATGCCTCTGGCCATTTGTGAAATTACTTTAATTTCATCTAACACCAGAGGGGTACACAGAAGGTAACTATCATTTTTGTAAGGGTAGGAACTGCATATCCTTGCAATAATTTGTCATCTTACATCATTGGATACTAATGTTTTGTTGGCCCTTGCTTGTGATTTTGTTTTGTTGGTCACCACTAGAACAAAATGTACAAAAAAACAACTGTAAGCTGCACTTCAAAACATCTAGAAGCTTTTGGCTACTGGCCCTCAGACATCCAGCTTAATTCAGTCACTTCCTACAAACTTATTACAGTGGGGTCTTGGCAAGTTAGGCTATTTTAAAGCATGAGGTGGAGCTAAAAAGTAAGAGAAGGTGTACTAAAAACAAGAAAGAAGTAATCTATCTGGATGGCGTGGGACAGAACGAGTCAAAAACAGAAGAGAGGCACTGGGGAGATACAAGGGGAATACTGAGCAACCATAGAGTCCTTTGGCTAGGCCTCCATTTTACTTAAGGCTGGCCATGGATGACTAAAATCATGTATTAGAGGTGTATATATTCAATGAAGTGCTATAATGGGCAGGAACAGACTAAGACTGTAGAAGAAAGTGAATGACCCCCACCTGTTGTTTGATCACAGGTAATGATCACTGACCTGCTGAAAAAGAGACCCACCCATTCTATTGTACCAACTCAGTGTTTGCTATGAACAATAAGGTGTCAAGCAATCAATGCTATATCGCATGTTGTATTTAACAGCGCTGATCCCTGACAAAGGGCAAAACAGTTACTGCTTAAAGAAATAACTGTTCAGAGACATGGATTTAGGAGAACTTCTAGGTCTGCTTCTAAAGTTCACTTTTTTGCACACATCACATATTAGCAGAGCTAACAAAAGTGGCCCTACTATGTTACCAAGCAAATGACCGCGTACGCAAGACTGTCAATTCTTGAAAATAATTATAATTTAAACCATTATTAGTCTATGGCGAGAATAAAAGGAGAACATACTTAAAGTTAACTTCTGCAGTAAGATGCATCTCTAGTTGAAAATCGAAAATCATATGTTAAATTACTGCTACACAGCAACGGTTTGATTAAATATTGGTATGTTAACAGATGTTTAATAAACTAGATTCCACTTGCAGCATAGTAAGTTTTATGGATGAAATTCCCCACAGATGACTAATTCTTTTAAAATCCAGTATACGTAACGCAATCAAAGTACAGACATATATAGTAAGAATATCAAACAAATACAAATACCAACGCCTTGTGCAAAGAGGCCTCATACAACATGCCCCTCAAGAAAATCCTTGATACTGTAGATATGTCCACTGCTACTTGTGTGTTATGCAGATGAAAATATAATGACATGCCATAAGGGTAAAACTCTCTGATTTCTTGTAAGTTGCACTCCATACATACATGTAGCTCCACCTTTTAATTTCTCTAGGTTAACAAAAGCACCAATATCTGTTCACATTCTGTCCATTAGTCACTGTCTTCCTCTAAGACTAATGTTTGTACTAGACAAGCATTTTGGCAGGCACAGTATCATACCATTCAGCACCCACATATTGGCAAGCTTGTTTAACAGACTTCATCAGTTCTTTGATACCATTTTGGTCTTCATATTGACTTTTTTTGTTCTCTTAGCTCCTGCTGCCTGACAATCATCAGCCTTCTCATGGCCAGCTGACGTATTCATATCCTCATCACTAATCTTGACAGCTGACCAACAGGGATCATCATTAAGGTGGTCACCGAGGATGTTTCAAGGGTTTTTACTTTTTTAAGGCCCTAATACCCACTCCATGCCTGGTTATGGGTTATGCAGCTATAGGAGGGCAGAGACATGCAAAGGGGCTGATCGAGCTGTTGTCCCTTGATTCTGCAAAGGATATTGTCAGCAAGCAGCACTGTCCACTCCCTGAAGCATGGAAAGTGGCTTCGCCAGTCTCCACCAGAGAAATTCCACTTCCCTGTGTGCTCCACCAACACCTGCAACTCTCTTCTCCCTTCTGAGAGTAGCAAGCAGGCCACATCCCTTTATTCCTCCCTTCCGGCCTAACTCCTCAAGTGTCAGGAATAGTAATCAAACCCTGCTCGGCTGGACTGCAGTCAGGGCTCCATCTTTCTATGCCACAGAGCCAGTTATATTCTTCATATGAACTTACAAATGTAATAATCCATTGTACTTAGAACAACATATTATTTTCTAATCAAAATACAGCTGTTCAGTAATGCTATACAATACAGCATTGTGATAACATATACACCTTCAAACAGGATAGAGGGAGGGTAGTTTTATTGTTACAGTGACCTCTCAGTAAAGTACTACCTAATCAAAAGTACATTTACTTAAACTATATTCTTCTTAGAAAATGGTAATTGTAAAAGTAAATCATAACATTTAAGTAGATAAAATAATAATAATACTATTCTAGATTATTTAAAGTATTCATAAAACATATAGGTTACTAACCCTTGTGTATTATACAGAAACTGCTTTAAATAAAAAGAAAACTAACACTGACTCTCACAAATATATATATATATATATATATATATATATATATATATATATATATATGCTCAAAGGTACCCTTTTAGGTAAAAAAAATGTAGAGAAAAAGCCTATACATAAGCCATTTTGATAAAATCTTGTGACATATTAAATATGCCATTTACAGAACTGTGCATGGCTTCCTATTGAAATGTCACCACTTATAATGTATTATGTTGACAGACTGAACAAAACCCAGACCAAATTTATTGGAGAAGAACAAATATGAGACATTGCTCTTCTTTAAACTCCTTTCTTTTTTGCAAGAGAGCATGTACCCCCCCCCCCAACCTTATATACATACCAAGTCCTAGACTGCCATACCTCAGGGAAAAGGGAATATTCTGAGAAATGGCCATCTCTGAATTACAATATGTAAGTCAGTTTTTAGGCCATTCAGTCTCCATGTTTTGGGACTCAATCTAGTGGGTCCCAACATTTCAAATTATTACTGTGCATCTTACACAGTAATGTATGCATTTAGTTTGTTAACATACTGTAATGGATAAAAAATATTAAAGAAAGTAGGGATGGACACATACAGGCCACTGAATAGTGCAATAAACAATAATAATCCCAACCTATCATTCTGCAAAATGCCAAAATTAAACTCTCAAAAAGTCACCTTCCAAGATACTTTTTAACTCCTATAGTAAAAGGGCAAGCCAAAGGCACATATAACTGAAAATAGACTGCGTAATGCCTAGGTTGCACTTCTTTGAAAGAAAGCAAGATCATTTTTTTTCCCGAAATCATTAGCTTTTTATCTTAATATACAACTGTTTTGTACCTAACCAGCATGTGTGAAGGATGTTATCTCAGGTAAACTGGAAGAATACTATCAGTTGAATGTTGTAATTGTGAATTACTGGTATTGCAGACTAGTATGGAGGAAGATCTTGTATACCAGGTGACTACTTCACCTTGAAACAGACAGCATGGTGGTTTCCAGATTAAGACCTTTAACTGAAGTTAAATGCAAACTTGCAGTACTGTATTTTAGTCTTCTGTTAAGTGCAAACTTGCAGTACTGTATTTTAGTCTTCTGTTAAGTGCAAACTTGCAGTTTTAAAAGTGCTGTATTTTATTTTTTCTGATACCTAATTGTTTCACTGAATAGTGTGCTGTGTGTCTCTCTGCAGTTAGTTCCCCACACACCCTCCCTGTTCTTGTCTTGGTGTTAGTGTTGGTGGCTCTGGAATTGCCTGCCCCTCCTGTAAGTCTGTATTTGAACACTCCTCCTGGGTCTATCTCATTTGCTCAGTTAACCAAATACAGTGAGATCATATTCTGAGTCTAGTGTTCACTCTACTTAATGCAGAGAGAAGATTTGAGAAGGCCAACCCACATAGGTTCTTCCTTCCTCTCTCCTTGCACTTTACTAAAAAAAATAAAAAAAAAAAAAAAAAAGAAATTGTGCTTTATTCATCTGCTTTTACTGTATTTGTGTTTCCTCCTTCTTTATTTTGCTTTTGCCTCTTCTTAAAAGTTCTCAATTTTATTTATTCTGCTGCATTTATTACTGCTTGGTAGTAGTCTGATTAAATTGTAACTGTTATTCTAAGTCTTCTGGTTTAAGCACTTGGGCTTCATACCCGTTATTTTACATTAAGAAGGTTTGTGGTCTGCACTTTTGTGGCAGGACAGGTAGCTTACATCCTTCTAAGCTGGGAATTGCTGATTGAAGGCTCAGTGTCTGCTATTCTAAAAGTGTATTAGTTCTGGTTTAAGCACTTGGGCTTCAGGCCAGTTATTCTACATTAAGAAGGTTTGTGGTCTGCACTCTTGTGGGAGGAGAGGTTGGATTCTGCCCTTCGGAGCTGGGAATTTCTGTTCACAGGCTTATTGTGCCTTCTTATTTGAACTGTTTCTTTCTGAAATTAGTGTGCCTTGCTGCTGAAGCTTAGACCAGATTCAGGCCTGCTGAATCTAGCTTTGTTCATATAACTTGAGCACTGATCCAGGCCATCTTTTTTTGGAGAAGTTTCCCCTGCACCCTAATGGCAGGAGTGTGCAGTTAGAACTTGTCTGATTGAAGACTACTGGAACAGGGCTCAGTTTTGAGCTTTTTTCTGGTTAATTGGGTAACTTGCTTAAATCAGTTTGTTCGTTTTCTATTGTTTTATATATATAAAAAATTGCACTTTATTCATCTGCTTTTACTGCATTTGTGTTTCTTCCTACTTTATTATTAGGGGCATTGACTACAACTCTGATCTGAGATATATAACAATAAATATCCTTTTCTGTGCATTTAAAGTATTTTTTGATTGTATCTGCTTTATTTTCTGAACAAAAAAGCAAAAAATATACTTGTTTCCTGCCTTTCTAAGCTAGTATAGTCCAGTTTTCAGGTTAGTGCTGAATTCAGGGCTGTGTTACAAATCTCTGTGTTTGCCCATACCTTACTTGGATAACAGGAAGTTTCTCTGTTCACCTGTGAGAGAGGGGAGCTTTGAGCAGCCTATCTGTCCCTGGAGGAGTGGTTTCAGCCCAGAAATTAGTAGTTTATTGGCCATTTTGGGCTCATTTCTATTTCTTTCATTTCCCTGCTATAAAAAAAGCAATTGCCCGGTTTTGCGTGCCGGGCAGCGCCGGTTTGCTAGGGTAAAACTATTCCCGGCTCCACAAAGTCTCCTCTTCAATGTTTCCCTTGGAACTAGACAAACTTTCAACTTAAGCACGCACCCTCCAAGAGGAAAAAACGCTGAGAGAAGAAGGGAGCCACTTTTGAGATTTTAAGTATTTTTTCTCTGTTTATTTGCTAAGTTTTTCTGCATAGCTGCCTAGCTTGAGCATTTTCTGGCTTGTTAAACTTGTTTTATGTATTAGTAGCTGTATTTAGAGCACAACTAAAAGCTGTTTGCTGAATTTCCTGTTTGCACTTAATTTTAAATCATTTTTTCTTAAAACTTGCATATTTTCTGTCCTTGATCTAGCACTCTTGTGTGGGGTCATTTACTGCACTGTTATAACTTGATATTACTTGTGAACCTCTGCTATCTCTGTAAAAAACAAAAACAAAAAAAAAATCTTGCTTTTTCCCCACTTTTCTGAGAGTTAAAAAAGTTCAGTTACAGGCTTGCTGTTCCTGAACTGTTTGAAGGTTTCTGTGAGGCCATTTTTGCTTGGGCTGGAGGAGGGTCTCTCTGTTGATCAGTGGCAGTGACTAACATTGAGCAGCTTCCGGCCCCCGTAGAGGTGGTTACTGACTTGAAACTGTAGTTTTATTGGCCACCAGGGGTCATTTCCATAACTCCTTCATCTTCCTCTCTTAAAACCCAGTTGCCTCGTGGTTTGGGCGTCTTTTCAGGCTTGTTGGCTGTTGGTGAAGCACCCTCCAAGAGGAAAAAACGCTGAGAGAAGAAGGGAGCCACTTTTGAGATTTTAAGTATTTTTCTCTGTTTATTTGCTAAGTTTTTCTGCATAGCTGCCTAGCTTGAGCATTTTCTGGCTTGTTAAACTTGATTTCTGTATTAGTAGCTGTATTTAGAGCACAACCAAAAGCTGTTTGCTGAATTTCCTGTTTGCACTTAATTTTAAATCGTTTTTTTCTTAAAACTTGCATATTTTCTGTCCTTGACCTAGCACTCTTGTGTGGGGTCATTTACTGCACTGTTATAACTTGATATTACTTGTGAACCTCTGCTATCTCTGTAAAAACAAAAAAAAAAAAAATCTTGCTTTTTTCCCACTTTTCTGAGAGTTAAAAAAGTTCAGTTACAGGCTTGCTGTTCCTGAACTGTTTGAAAGTTTCTGTGAGGCCATTTTTGCTTGGGCTGGAGGAGGGTCTCTCTGTTGATCAGTGGCAGTGACTAACATTGAGCAGCTTCCCTGCCCCCGTAGAGGTGGTTACTGACTTGAAACTGTAGTTTTATTGGCCACCAGAGGTCATTTCCATAACTCCTTCATCTTCCTCTCTTAAAACCCAGTTGCCTCATGGTTTGGGCGTCTTTTCAGGCTTGTTGGCTGTTGGTGAAGCACCCTCCAAGAGGAAAAAACGCTGAGAGAAGAAGGAGCCACTTTTGAGATTTTAAGTATTTTTCTCTGTTTATTTGCTAAGTTTTTCTGCATAGCTGCCTAGCTTGAGCATTTTCTGGCTTGTTAAACTTGATTTCTGTATTAGTAGCTGTATTTAGAGCACAACCAAAAGCTGTTTGCTGAATTTCCTGTTTGCACTTAATTTTAAATCTTTTTTTCTTAAAACTTGCATATTTTCTGTCCTTGACCTAGCACTCTTGTGTGGGGTCATTTACTGCACTGTTATAACTTGATATTACTTGTGAACCTCTGCTATCTCTGTAAAAAACAAAACAAAAAAAAATCTTGCTTTTTTCCCACTTTTCTGAGAGTTAAAAAAGTTCAGTTACAGGCTTGCTGTTCCTGAACTGTTTGAAAGTTTCTGTGAGGCCATTTTGCTTGGGCTGGAGGAGGGTCTCTCTGTTGATCAGTGGCAGTGACTAACATTGAGCAGCTTCCTGCCCCGTAGAGGTGGTTACTGACTTGAAACTGTAGTTTTATTTCCCTTTTGGGTCTATTCCTGCTTCTTTCCAGCCCCTGCTATCAAGCACGCTTTAACGTGCTTTAGCGCGATTTAGCGCGGAGTTGCCACTAGAGCAGCATCGGGCAGCGCCGGTTAAACAAGGTTAAACTCTTTCTGGCTCCAGAAAGTCTGTTCTTCAATTTTTCCCTTAGAACTGCTCTGTTAGGAACCTAAACAGTTTACACCTACACTAAAAGTGCAGCACTTGTTCCAAATAGCTTTTTCTTCTCAAAAGCTCAGCACTTGTCTTATAAGCATATCCCTTGTCTTATAAGCATTCTCTTTGCAGGTCAAGCACTCCTATATTATACAAATCTCTCACTAGCAAAACCCCCAGGAGTACCCACTTCCCTGCTAAGCCCACTACTTTTCTGTCTCATACCAACTCATAATTCTTTCTAGCATGTCAAGGGTCAGATGCTGGCGTCCTCTCCTGCCCAGTTGGTGAATCTGGGAATTCTGAGACAATGTTACAATTGTCTCATGTACACGGACAACCCTCTCCTCCTCCCACGTAACACTAACACTTGTGAGAGATGCAGCTATTTAGCCAGACTGGAGGCTGAGCTCTCTCAACTCAGGACTGGCAAGACCAGGCAGGAGGAGAAGGCAACTACACACACCACAATACCAGTCTCACATAACTCAACCACACCACTGAATCAAACACATAAACACACTAAGACATACTCGGAGGCTCTGAGTAAAAATTACCTAAACAGCAGAGGCCTCCAAAGCAGACACCCAAGCAACTGCAAACTCAATACACCACACAAACAACACATAAACAACAAAATCAGTGTGCAAAGCAGTCACTGCCCTTAAGGCAAAATACAACACCAAACATACTTGTCATAGGTGACTCCATAGTCAGACACACTGACGTCCGGCTCACCAGACTGAGTAAGGAGAAGGTCACAGTAAGCTGCCTGTCGGGCGCTAGAATCCGCCACATAACACAAGCACTCAGGTCTCTCAACAGCAGGTACAAGTGCGACTCAGTCATTGTCCACGCTGGTGTCAACGACCTGAGACGCACCTCCTTGGACTACATGAAAAGAGACATTGAGGAGCTCTCTGATTATGTAGCCCAGGCAGGTATGACCCTGACCTTGAGCAGTATCCTACCTTCACCTAGAATGATGCCACAATACAGTGATAAGATGATCAGCTTTAATAATTGGCTTAAATTCTGGTGTCATTCAAAGGGGATCCAATGTCTGTCTGCCTGGGATGACATGCTGGACAAGCCACGCTGCTTCAAGGGACGGCTTGCACCTGTCACCCTAGGCTTCCGGATATTGGCAAAGGCTCTTGCCACCCCATAGTGCCTTTTTAGGCAAGGCTCAAATTCTAAACCTACCACCCTAGAACACAAAAAGTAAAAAACTAAGGGTAATGCTGCTCAATGCCAGAAGTCTCAATCTCAAGATGCATGCACTCGAGGCCCTTCTCAGTATGGAGAACATCGATGTCTGTGCTGTGACAGAAACCTGGTTCAAGGCTCCTGAGAGCACCCCAGCACTAGCAGGTTTCACCTCATATCATGCGTTCGGCCCCAAAATCCAGACAACACCAAGAAAGGAGGGGTGTCCATATTCATAAAGGACACCCACACCTCAAGGTTGGTGGCAACACGATGCATCTGAGACCATCCAGGTGCAATTAACCATAGGCAAGACTGCTCTGCAATTTGTAGCATGTTACAGGCCACCCTCTCAAACTCAGGAACCTCACATGGCCTTCCTGAAAACAATGGAGGGATAAATGTATCTCCAAACACCATCATACTAGGTGACTTCAACTACCCTAATATAGACTGGGAACACTACTCAAGCCCAAACACTCTAGCCCAAAGGTTCCTGGAGTTCATAAACTCAAATGCCATGGAACAACTAGTCACCATCCCCACAAGAGGAGAAAACATACTTGATCTCATCATCACGAACATGGGATCAAAATGTTCAACACCGGAAGTATACCCCTCACTGGTGAGATCAGATCATAAACTAATCTCGCTGGAGGTCCTCATCCCGCCCCCACCTGAAATAAAAAAGACCACAGTGAAAACTTCTCAAAAGCCGACTTCACACTTCTAAAAACGAATGTGGTCTCCTTTAAGGCCCCTGAGCCATTGGTAAACATTACTCAAACCGCTGAATCACTTACAAATGCCTTCTACCAGCACCTACAGGACTGCATGGATCAGGCAATCCCAAACAAAACTAAGACTCTTTGTACCAAAGGCAAGCATCCAGTCTGGTGGACCCCAGCCATAAACAAGCTCTACAACAAAAGGAGGAAGCTACTACAAGATAGAGCAAAATCCTTGAAAGGTAAGACACCTTTGATCATTATAAGTAAAAAACTAATAGCTCTCATAAAATCATCCAAGGCAAATTTTGAGAGAAAAATCGCCAAGGACTCAAAAGACAATCATAAGGCCTTCTTTAGCTATGTTAGAAACCTAGGAGGAAACTCCCAGATATGCTCAGAATTAGTTCAAAATGATGTGAAGATTACTGAACCTACACACATTGCCAACATACTGGCTGACAGGTTCAGTGCAAACCTCTCGCCCCATCCCCCCAAAAGGAGAGATATCTATACCAGAGGATTGTAGCCCCCCAAACATCTCCAACACCCAGGTGAGAACTGCTCTCTCCAAAGCAAAAAACACAGCATCCATGGGACCCAATGGTGTCCCCGGCTGTGTGCTCCATGAACTCAATGAGGAATTAAACCCACAGTTAGGACAGCTGTTTAATCTTAGCCTCACCTCAGGATACGTACCCAAGGAGTGGCGCACGGCGACTGTGGTCCCACTTCACAAGGGCGGTGCCTCCACCGACCCTGGGAATTACCGTCCCATTAGCTTGACAAGCCTTATCTGCAAAGCTATGGAGAGGATCATAATGGAACTCATAAATAAAGACATAGGGAACTTGCAGACTTTGGATCCAACCCAGTTTGGCTTTGTCAAAGGCAGATCATGCCTTTTAAACTTGGTTGACTTTTTGAGACAGTCACCAAGGCCATTGATGAGGAAAGGCAGTCCATACAGCCTACCTTGACCTGGCAAAGGCCTTCGACACAATACCCCACTCAGGTATCATCGAAAAACTCATCAGCTTGAATGTAAACCCATACATCACAAGATGGGTTGCAAACTGGCTAAGTGACAGAACCCACAGGGTCAGAGTTGCTGGAGCCATGTCAGACTCAAAGCCTGTCACAAGTGGTGTCCCACAGGGATCAGTCCTGGGTCCACTCTTGTTCGGCATCTACTTTTCTGAAGTACAAGCAAACACAGGAGGGTTATGGCTGACAAAGTTTGCAGATGACTGCAAACTGCGCCATAGTCGAAAACACATCTGACACAGATATCCTTCAGAAGGGCCTCACAGAAACGGATAACTGGTGCCAGAGCCATGGCCTAAAGTTAAATGCCAAGAAATGCATAGTCATACCCTTCGGGAAAAACAAGGTTACCCCTAGCTACCATATAGGTGGCAATCCACTGAGCACAGGAGAAGTCATCAGGGATCTGGGGACCCAGGTTGACAGTAGCCTTCGTTTGACACTCATGTTGCTAAAGTAGTTAGGAAAACCTTCTACATTGCCCACCTGATCATGAAGGGATTCACATCTAGATCAAGGGAGGTCATCGTGCCCTGTACTCATCACTCATTAGACCTATGATTGAGTACAATGCCCCATTCGGAATGTATCTGACCCGACACCTGCAGCAGCTGGAAAGGCCCCAAAAGTTCCTCACCAAAAGGATAAAGGGTCTCAAAATATGTCTTATGCTGCCCGACTGAAAGAACTCCAGCTCTATTCAGTCTCATACCGCTTGCTCAGAGGTGACCTGTGCCTGACATATAAGGCCATGTCAAACCCTGATTTGATGAATATGCTTCACCTCAAAAATCTAGATCCCTCAGAACCACAAGGGCGGAGACTTAAACCTTGACACGGTTATTAATAGAACGTGCTGGAGGGACAGATTCATCACCCAGAGACTCCCTATGCTGTGGATCAAAATCCCGGTACATGTGAGGCAGAGCACCTGCTGGCCTTGTTCAAGAGGAATCTTGACCAATGGATGGGGGATCGCAGATATACCCCAGGGATTACTTCAGTGTCACTGCTTGACAGAGGCACAGCAAAATAATAGGCATAGTTTTATTCAAACTAAAGGGGTGGCGAAAGCCAAATAACTATGGGCTAGGCTTATAAATGCCCTTGGGCAGATAGCCTAGTACGAACCTATGAACCTATGAACCTATAAGTCATTCATTTCTCAGCCCGGCACTTGCTCAAAACTCATAGCAAGCACTTATAAACCATAGCACTAGACCCCCCTATACTGTACAGAAGGACAAGGCTCTCTATTCGACCTTACCAGACAATCAGTAAAACAGTTCACTGTACCTATCCAGGCAAGTCCAAAGGGCAGTTTCAGGTGTACACTCCAGTCCAACTGGTGAATCTGGGCATTTTAAGGCAATGTTACAACTGCCTCATGTACACAGACAACCCTTTCCTCCTACCACCAAGCACTAATACATGCGAGAGATGCAATTATACAGCCAAATTGGAGGCTAAGCTCTTTCAACCCAAGACTGGATCAGACAGTCAAGAAGAGAAGGGAAATACTTGCATCACACCACCAGTGTCACATAGACCCATTAAACCAGCACCGGCAAAAAACACACATAAATACACGAAAACATACTCGGAGACTCTAAATAAAAATCTGCAAAAGCAATAGAGACCTCCAAAGTAGACATCCAAGCAACCTCCACCTCCCAACACAAACCATGAAACACATACTTCACAAACCAGTGTGCCATGCAATCACAGCCCTTAAGGCAAAATAACATACCCAACACACTAGTAATAGGTGACTCTATAGTCAGGCACATTGACGTCCCACTCACCAGGCTGAATAAGGAGAAGGTTATGGTTAGCTACCTGTCGGGTACCAGGATCTGCCACATAACACAAGCACTCAGGTCACTCCAGAACAAATACAAATACGACTCTGTCATTGTCCATGTTGGTGTGAATGTCCTGAGCCGTACTTCCCTGGACTACATGAAATGAGACATGGAAGAGCTCTCTGATCACGTAGCCCAGGCCGGTATGACCCTGATCCTGAGTAGCATTCTGTCCTCACCAAGAATGATACCATGGTATAAAGAAAAAATGATAAATTTCAACAATTGGCTAAGTTTTTGCTGTCATTCAAAGGGGATCCAGTGTCTGTCTGCCTGGGATGACATGCTCGACAAGCCATACTGCTTCACTAGAGATGGCCTGCACGTGTCACCCTTAGGCTTTCGAATACTGGCCAAGGCTCTTGCCACCCCCATAGTGCCTTTTTAGGCATGGCTCAAAAGACAAACCCACCGTCGTAAATAGCACAAGTAACAAAAAACTGAGGGTGATGCCACTCAATGCCAGAAGTCTAAACCTCAAAATGCACGTACTCGAGGCACTCCTCAGTATGGAAAAAATCGATATATGTGCAGTAATAGAAACCTGGTTTAAGGCTCCAGACAGCACCCCAGCACTACCAGGCTACAACTCTTACCACACATTTCAGCCATAGAACCCAGACTGAAATACAAAAGGCGGGAGCGTATCCATATTCATCAAGGATACCCACACCTCCAGGATAGTGGCACAGCATGATGCTTCAGAGATCATCCACGTGCAGCTAACAATGGGCAAAACTGCAATTCAAATTGTAGCTTACTACAGATCACCCACCATGTCCCAGGACCCCCATTCTGCATTTCTGGAAACACTGGGAAACATAAAGGTCCTACCAAACACCCTAACATTGGGTGATTTCAATTACCCAAACATTAACTGGGAAAACTACTCAAGTACTAACTCCCTTGCCCAACATTTCCTAGAATTTATACACTCAAACGCCCTGGATCAACTGGTCAACACTCCCACCAGAAGTGACAACATACTGGACCTGGTCATCACCAACATGGGTGACCGGTGTTCCACACTGGAGGTCAACCCCTTGCTGGTTAGATCTGACCATAAATAAATCACACTGGATATCCACATTCCACCCCAGACAAGGAAACCACCATGAAAAACGTTTCAAAAGCAAACTTCATGTTACTTAAGGCCGAGGTGGAAATTTTCAAAGCCCCCATGCTAAAGAATAACGCTGTCCAAGCTGCAAAATCCTTTACTAATGCATTCTACGGGCACCTACAAGAATGCATGGATCGTGCTATCCCAAGCAAAACCAAGACTCACTCCTCCAAGAAAAGGAAACTATTCTAGTGGACCCCTGCCATAAACAAGCTACACAATAGAAGGAGGAAACAAGTACAGAAAAGAGTAAAATCCCAAGAAGGGAAGACATCCTGATCAGTATCAGCAAGAAACTACGATCCCTCATAAAATCATCCAAGGCGAGCTTCGAAAGAAAAATTGCCAAGGACTCCAAAGATAACCACAAGGCATTCTTTAGCTATGTCAAGAATCTAAGTGGCAATGCTCAGATCTGTTCGGAGTTAGTGCAGAATGGCACAAAATATACTGAACCGACCGATAACTCCAACATCCTGGCAGACAGGTTCAGTGCAAATTTCACCCACCTCTCACCCCCAAAAGGGCCCATAACCATACCAGAAGAATGTAGTGCCCCCGAAATCACAGACACACAGGTTAAAACAGCCCTCTCCAAAGCCAAAAACACAGCATCAATGGGATGGGGGTGTCCCAGGCTGCGTCCTACATGAGCTCAAAGACGAACTAACCCCTCACCTAAACACACTGTTCAAACTCAGCCTCTCCACCGGCTACGTACCCATAGAGTGGCGCACAGCAATGGTTATTCTGCTCCACAAAGTTGGAGCTACAACAGACCCCGGGAACTATCGCCCTATAAGCCTGACTAGCTTGGTCTGCAAAGCTATGGAGTGCATCATCATGGAACTCATTAACAGAGACACTGGGAACCTCCCAACAATGGACCCTACCCAGTTCGGCTTTGTTAAGGGTGGATTATGCCTCCTAAATCTGGTGGACTTCTTTGAGACAGTTACCAAGGCTATAGATGAGGGAAAGGTGGTACACACAGCCTACCTAGACCTCGCAAAGTTCTTCGACACCATTCCCCATTCTGGTATTATAGACAAGCTCACCAGCCTGAACATAAACCCCTACGTCACAAGATGGGTTGCCAACTGGCTCATGGACAGAAACCACATGGTGAGAGATGTGGGAGCTAGGTCCAACTCTAAACCGGTTGCAAGGGACGTTCCCCCGGACTCAGTCCTAGGACCCCTCCTGTTCGGCATATACTTCTTCGAGGTACAGGCAAGCACAGGAGGACTATGGCTGACCAAGTTCACAGATGACTGCAAACTAGGGGCTATAACTGACTCTCTGGCTGACAGAGACATCCTCCAAAAGGGTCTCAGTGAGACGGATACCTGGTGTCAAAATCATGGCCTCAGGCTAGATGCCAAAAAGTGCTTAGTCATCCCCTTTGGAAAAATCAAAGTACCCACAAACTACCACATAGGTGGTAGTCCCCTAAATACGGAAGACGTAATAAGGGATCTGGGGACCCAAGTAGATAGTAATCTCTCCTTGGATAATCACATTGCCAAAGTGGTTAGAAAATCCTTTTATGTGGCCCACCTAATCACAAAAAGGTTCGCATCCAGATCAAAAGAGGTCACTGTGATCTACTCATCACTCATCAGACACATCACAGAGTACAACACCCCATTTGGGATGTACCTTACAAGACACCTGCAACAGCTGGAAAGACTACAGAAGTACCTCACCAAGAGGACCACTGGCCTCAAACAGTTGCCCTATGCAGCTCGAATGAAGAAACTCCAGCTGTACTCGGTTGCATACCGCCTACTCAGAGGTGATCTCTGCCTGACATACAAGGCCATGTCCAATCCAGAATTGATGGACATGCTCCACCTAAAGAAAACCATATCACCTCGAGCCACATGCTCTAGGGATCTAAACCTCACCACAACAATAAACAGGATGTGCTCGAGGGATAGATTCCTGTCCCAGAGACTTCCCATGCTTTGGAACAAGTTTCCAATCTAGGCAGAGCTCCTCGCTAACAGTCTTCGAGAGAAACCTTGATGAGTGGATGGGAAACAGAAAGTTTACCCCGGGGATCACTTCAGTGGCTCTGCTGGACAGAGGCACAGGGAATTAATCTAAGGGGGCAGCGAAAGCCAACACATTCTGGCTAGGCTTATAAATGCCTTCGGGCAGACAGCCTAGTACCTACCTATAACCTATGAACCTATAATGTCTGCCAGAAGTAAAACTAACAAGGAATAGGCCATCCATATGAACTACGTCAAGTGTCAAGTCAGACAAGCAAAAATAGCTTTATGCAGCAATATTTTATTTATTTATTGTTTTGTTGACTGGGTTTGTCCCACTAGTCTAGTTGCCTCTTTTCAGTGAAGACCTAAGGTGGTATTTACACTGCCAGGTGAAATATGAGAACGCCTTCTGCCCTTTTTACTAGGTGCAATGAGATCTTTTACATCCACCTAAGCTACCACCATCTCATAGAGATGGTACTTCAGTTTACTATCCCATCCAAAGGAAAACATACTTAGGAGTGTAGATGCCCCCATGCCCCACTGAAGTACCAGCAATTCATTTACCTGGTTTGGAAACACAACAAATGTGCTACCTGTTGCACCACTGACACTGTTGTTAAGTTCAGCAGACAGGTAAATATCATGGTGATCTTAAAAGAGGTCTTTTCAAGAAGCTCTTTACAGACGGTTGCAGTGCTATTTGTAGGAGAACTTGTAGCAGTCAGGGATTGCAAGACTATGAACTCTGAATTAAAAATAAATAACAATGTTAGTGTTAGACAGCGCTAAGAATCCAGACCTTGAGACATTGCTTCAGAAATCCATCTTCTTTCATTTGATAACAAAGGACATAGATATTATGCCAGCAACCATTTAAAAAATTGCAAAATATAGAAACTGCTATAAAAATCAAAACTGCATCTTCTAATCTGAAATGAGTAGAGACTGAGTACTAAACCCTGCTGCTGTGTCAGTAAAGCCTGTATATTGGTAAAGAGCAAGACAGAAAACAAAGTCAGGCTGATTAACGACAGTTTATTTTGTCCAAGAGGTAGCCATTAAATCAGATTAGCTTTGCTGTTTTCCTTACATTTGAAACTTGTGAATTAAAGGAAAATAAAGAAATGTCTGCAGCCATGGAAAAAAAAAACCATCTGCATTTCAAGCTATCTTAAGAGGCAGAAAGAAGGAAAAGATTCTGAACTGTTGTGGTATCTGACAAACAGCTCTGTTTCTCGGTCAGCGTACATGCAGATCAGTTCATCTAGCTTTTTTTATAAAATAAGTGCTGGAGTGCATACTTGAAAGTCCAGTATGAAGTTAGAAATATGTATCTACATGACCACTATATAAATGGTCTAAAAGAAACCTGTCTAAAACTGTCCTGGAAAACTATCACATTTTATGTGCACTGATTTCATTTCCTTCAGGATGAGAACTCTGGTTATGACTTATTGCAAAGCAGTGACAGATTGCTATAGTAGAAAAAAATGATTCTTATGGAATTTCTCCTTCATATACTGAGGAAAATATGGCCTGTAGAATTTGTCAGTACTTGGTGAACGTACATATGATGATGCCGTACTATTACCTAATATTTTAAGAGGATAATAAAGCAATCTTGACAATTCTAATAAAAGGCAGCCCTTTTACTCCTCTAGATATTAGCAGATAGACAGACTCAGTTCAATTTTATTATAATGCCAAAGCAGATGAAATTTAAACAAGCAAATGATGAGTTTGTAAAACAGCTGAAGTATGTATTTAATAAAATGCATTTCAATTCCCACAGTAGAATTAAAGTACAGTTGTGTACACTTGCCATAAATGTAGATGTTCAAGTGTATTCACTGTTGCAGTCATTACAATAGGGTTATCTGCTTGCAGGTAGCCCTGAGTCGGCATGATTAACAAAGTCTTGGATCCTGCATCTGTTGCTGTCCCTTCTTCCATGATGGCAGGTCGTCAGGGGTATAAAACATGCAGCCGACGCCATTACATCAGTTTTTCTTGCCCCAGATGTCAGGTGCCCCCCAATGGGAAGAAATTAAATATAAAAATGCAATGATATACCTCCAACAAAAAAGCAAATACACCAAAAAGCTTTTAAGCATAGTAAAGGAAAATAGGGGTATAGCCAAAAGAGGTTGGGGGCTGGAGGGAAGGTAACCAGGACTGCAACAGTGAATACACTTGAACATCTACATTTATGGTAAGTGTACACAACTGTACTATGTTCTTTGTGTTTCACTGTTGCAATCATTACATTTGGGTAGATTCCCAAAGCTATGGTTGGGAGGAGGAATTTAGATAGCATTAGGACCAGCTATAAGGCCCTGCAAGACTGCAGTGGCGAAGCCAGCTCTGGATTTAGAGAAAATTGGCAAATGATAATACTTAGTGAAGGTATGTACAGAACTCCAGGTAGCAGCTTCTAGGATGTCCCTGGTAGGGAGTCCTCTGAGAAAGGCTGTAGAGGTAGATGCAGCCCTGGTGGCGTGAGGTCTGATCCCCTGTGGGATAGGTTTTCCATAGTGCTTATAACAAAAATTAATGCAATGGCCTATCCATTTAGAAATGGTTTGCTTTGAAATGGCCTTCCCCTCTGACCCTGCAGCAAATGCCACCAGCAGTTGTTCAGATTTCCTTTGAGGTTTAGTCCTGTCCAAGTAGAATCTAATATTCTTACACGGAAACTCGATCAGTCCAAATCAGTCCAACCAAGGAACTTCTCAAATATACCATTTATTAGACACACAATTCACAATTGTAGACAAGTTGACCTAGGTTTCGTCTTGAACTTATACAGACTTCATCAGAACTAACACATCATACTGAAACCACTTCCCTTTATAACACTCCCAGGTTAATTGATTAATTACACTCCCACAAAATTAAAGACACATACCCATCAGACCATACATATACCTAAAAACATATATAAGCTAAAACCATGAATAAAAACATACTATAATATTACATAAAAATAAACATATAAAAATATGTAAGATAAAATCAGTACAAAATGAATAATAAAATAATTTGATTTGTTAATCCAACAATATAAGTTACAAAATGTCTAGATAAAAACAAATGTTATGGCAGAAATTTTAGCCCAGTATATATCTTAACTTTAGTAATGGGGCTAAACTAATATGGTCATATCCCGGAACTCTGGTTATGACTTATTGCAAAGCAGTGACAGATAAAGTTAAGATATATACTGGGCTAAAATTTCTGCCATAACATTTGTTTTGATCTAGACATTTTGTAACTTATATTGTTGGATTAACAAATCAAATTATTTTATTATTCATTTTGTACTGATTTTATCTTACATATTTTTATATGTTTATTTTTATGTAATATTATAGTATGTTTTTATTCATGGTTTTAGCTTATATATGTTTTTAGGTATATGTATGGTCTGATGGGTATGTGTCTTTAATTTTGTGGGAGTGTAATTAATCAATTAACCTGGGAGTGTTATAAAGGGAAGTGGTTTCAGTATGATGTGTTAGTTCTGATGAAGTCTGTATAAGTTCAAGACGAAACCTAGGTCAACTTGTCTACAATTGTGAATTGTGTGTCTAATAAATGGTATATTTGAGAAGTTCCTTGGCTGGACTGATTTGGACTGATCGAGTTTCCGTGTAAGAATATTGGTTCTTCAGTTTATCTGGATTTTTTGTTTGGCAAGTAGAATCTAAGTTGTCTGTGCACATCTAAAGAATGCTGTATCCGTTCCCCTTTGTTCTGTGGATTGGGAAAGAAGGCTGGCAAATGAATGGACTGATTAAGAGCCACACTGGATACCACCTTAGGCATGAAGGATGGATTGGCTCTGAAGGACACCCTGTCTGCATGAAAGATGATGAAAGGCTCCACTGCCATACGTGTCTGTAATTCAGATACCCTTCTTGCTGAAGTGATTGCTAAAAGGAAATCTGTTTTCCAAGAAAGAAATTTTAAGTCTGCAGTAGCAGCTGGCTCGAAAGGAGGTAGGGTGAGTTTCTCCAAAACAAAGTTAAGGTCCCAGGCTGGGGTTGGAGCTCTCCTGGGTGGTCTCAAATTTTTTTGCCCCTCTGAGGAACCGCTTGAGCACTGGATGAGAGAAGAGGGGAGGTTCTGTGTTATAATAAGCTGAAATGGCTGAGGCGTGAATTTTGATGGAGGAAAAAGAAAGGCCCTTGTGAAGCATCTCAGTTAAGTATTGTAAAATCTAAGGTAAATTGGGCACTGCTGTGCTCATCCTTGAGACTGGTTCCAGGCACAGAATCTTTTCCATTTTTCAGCATAAGATTTTCTAGTACTTGGCCTCCTTGCCTCTAAAATGATATCCATCACAGGTTTACTGAGGAATGGTACAGGAGAGATTAGATAATTAGCCAGGCTGCAAGGTTCAGTGTTAGAAGCTGAGGGTACAGAATCTGGTTCTCCTGCTGAGACAACAGGGAAGGAGTCTGAGGCAGGTGCCATGGGGATAACTGTGACACACTGCGTAGAAGGGGGTACCAGTGTTGGCGTGGCCAGTCTGGAGCAATCAAAATCATCCTTGGTTTGTCCTGCTTGATTTTTTGTGGTACCTTGGAGAGCAGAGGCAAAGGGGGGAAGGCATAGACTAATAGGTTTTTCCAGCTGAAGGACAGAGCATCCACTTTCCAGGCTTGTTTGTGGGGAGGCTTTATGCAAAATTCGTCCAATTGGTAGTTCCGGGGAGAGGCAAACAGGTCTATATCTGGGCTTCCCCATTTGCTTGTCAACATGTTGAAAATCCTTGGTTCCAGTTTCCACTCGTGTGGGTCCATGAGGTTTCTGCTTAGTCCGTCTGCCAGTGTATTCAACTTTCCTGGCAGGAATTGAGCTTGTAGGTGCACTTGGTAGCTCAAGGCTGTGTTCCACAATGCAATGCAATGGCTAGTCTGCAGAGGGGGTAAGAATGTGTACCCCCCTGCTTGTTTATGTACCACATAACAGTGGTGCTGTCAGTCTTTACCATTAGTTGTCCTGGAAGAATGTGGTCCTTGAAGGCTGTCAGAGCATTATATACAGCTAACATTTCTTTTTGATTGATATGCAAGTGCATTTGACTTGGGTTCCATTTGCCCTGAACGCACCTCCCTGCCAGGTGAGCCCCCTCATGCATAGTCTGATGCACCTGTTGTTAGGATTTGGGTGGCAGGGGGTGGTGTGAAAGGTAGTCCCTTGTTTTGTTGGCAGGCCTCTGCCCACCAAAGGAACTCTAGGCGTAGGCAATGTATGATAGGAATCGTTGCTTCTAGATCCTGAGAATGTTGACACCATAGGCTTTTGAGATATCATTGCAGTTTCCTCGTATGCATTCTTGCATATGGAATTAGAAGAATGCATGAGGCCATGAACCCCAAGGCTTGCAGTATTTGTCTTGCAGATATAGCAGGGTTTTTGTAGCCACTTGTTTGAAGTAGGTTGTCAAATGAATTTGTTTCTCTGGCGTGAGGAAAGCCATCTGAGGAGAAGTATTCAAGCTTGCTCCCAGGAATATAATTTGTTGACAGGGTACCAGGTGTGATTTTTTTTTGTTTATGGTGGACCCCAGACAAGTTAGAACCTTTTGTACAAAGGCCAGATGATTCAAAAGTATGTCCTGGCTTTCTGCCTGAATTAGGCAATCGTCCAGGTATGGGTATATCTGGATATTTATTTGCCTGCAAAATGCAATAACTGGAGCTAGGCACTTTGTGAATACCTTGGGAGCAGTAGATAAGACAAAGGGCAGTGCAGAGAACTGATAGTGCGCGTCGCCTGCTTTGAAGTGTAGGTATCTTCTGCAAGATTCCCTGATTGGGATGTGCAGGTATGCTTCTTTTAAATCTAGTGTTGCCAACCAGGCATCTTTGCCTAGCATAGGAAACAACTGGTGAAGAGTCAACATCTTGAATTTTGGAATCTCCAAAAAGGTGTTTAGAGTAGACAAGTCCAGGATATGACGCCATGAATTGTCTTTTCTGGGTACCAGGAAAAGTCTCAAGTAGAAACCTTGTCCCTTTTCCTCCTCTGGTACCAATTGAATAGCCCCCATGCTTAAGAGAGAAAGTACTAGTTTTAGGGCCTCTGCCCACTGATTTGGGGGTAGGTCTGGCCACCTGCTTGGTGTTGGCAAAGTGTGGAAGTGAACTCTGTATCCCTGGGACACTACATTTAAAACCCATTTCTCCTGGGTAAGGAGTTCCCAGTTCTTTGCATGAAGAGCAATCTTTCACTCCAAAGGGGCAGTCAGCTGATAAGTGCTTGGAAATTTTAATAGGAAGTCATTGAGACAGCTTACCATAGGGGGGAGTCTTATTACTCCCAGATTTAGAAGTGGAGGCCCCCCACTGCTTAGTTCTATGTGTCCCTTGGGACTGAAACCTGGGGTTTTTGCTGTGTCTGGGTTTGGCTTGAGAAGACCTGGAAGAGGCTGGAAAGGACCAACTCTTAGAGGGCCAGTGCCTAATAAATCAAGCAGGCTGAACTTGTAAAAAATCTTTAACAGTTTGCATAAATTTAACTTTATGTTCCATCTTTTTAAGAACTTCCTCAGTCTTGTTGCCAAGCAGGTGGTCCTGATTTAAAGGAGCATCCAACAATTTAGCTTTAGCATGATCAGGCAAAGATTGCTCCTTAAGCCAAGCATGCCTTCTGAGCACAGACCCAGTAACAGCAGCCCTGCAAGAGGCCTCTAATGAATCAAAACCACATTGCAAAGTATGTTTTCCAACTTGTTCAGCAGAATGCATTAAATCCTGTAATTCTTTATTTTCCACACAGTCAGGAATCAACATCATTTTCTGTTTAAGCAGTCCAATAACATGTTGCTGATACTTTAACATATGAAACTGGCAGTTTAAAGTCCTAATGGCCAAAGTTGCAGAAGTGTAAACCTTCTTACCCCATCTATCCAGTGCCCTGGAGTTTCTATCAGAAGGGGTAGGATTTTTAGCAGAAGAAGCCTTAATGCCCTTGGGCCCCTGTGAAATAGTCTCTGGATCTGCAATAGGATTTTTAAAAAGGAACTTGTGGGACCCAGGATCCTGTAGTATCTGTCATGTTTTCTGGGAGCAGGAGGCAGGGAATCAGGGGCCAAACTAGATTCCGAAAAAGCATCATCAACAATGTCTAGTACAAGAGGAACAGCTAAAGGCCTATGCTGAGGTAGGAGAAGGAAATCCCTAAGCCTCTTTTCTGAATCAGAAAAAACCTGGCTTTCCCAGTGGAAATGCTCCCTTAGAGTATGTAAGGTTTCCCCAAAAGAAAAATCCTCAGGAGAGGAAGCAGTGGGAATGGAGTCCTCTGCATCAGAATCTTCATAAGTAGATAAGGGCAAATCCAGATCATCAGAAGAATCAGAAAAAACAGAATCCTGATCATAAGATTCATAATTAACTTCATTTCTAAGCCTCTTAGAAGGGGGGATGGCTACCCTTGATTAGAGTTATTAGATCTTCAGCTATTCTTATCATTTGTTTTTTAGGCATAGAGGCCTGAGCATCAGTTTTTTAGGCATGGATTGAGATTTAGGCCTAAGTAAAGAAGGAGGCGTTGGTTTAATATGCAAGTCCATAGGCCTGAATACACCCTCAGAAGCCGGTGCCTGCACAGCGGCTCCGGACCCATCCAAGGTAGAAACATCCGCGGGTTCTATAGTTGAAGCATCTCACGGTATACTGGACTCTGAATGGGTCTCAGTAGAGGCCTGCGAATCAGAAGTAGCGGGTATCAGGGGCTGCGAAAGTGCCTCACTGAGTACCGGTGAACTGGCGACTGGCTTAGGAGAAGCGTCGTCGGCAGTTTTGGACCTCGGCGGCCTGTCTCTGGCTTTATCTTTGCATTTTTTCGGAATCCTGGTAGTCGGATGGCTAACCAATGACATTTCTGGATAATTAAACTGAGAACTGAAATATTTAGAGGTGAAAATATACCGATGATGGATAGTGTGCTGATTAAATAAAGCACAAAACCGACAGCAAGGTACGTCGTGGTCAGGGCCTAGGCAAGGAATACAGTACGAATGAAAATCTTTATGAGGTATTTGCTTTCCACAAGTAATGCAGTTATTAACTTTTACTGACATCGGTAAGGAGCAAGAAAATGTTTCCCCAACGGGGTACTTAGCTTTAGTTGAAGACTTTGGTTCTGAAACTCGAAATTCAGGAGTTGGCCGATCGGCACTTATGAACTGCTTCTGCTTTGGGCACAGTGCGGCAAGAAAGACTGATGTAATGGTGTCGTTTGCATGTTTTATACCCCTGACGACCTGATGTCATGAAGAAGGGACAGCAACTGATGCAGGACCCAAGATTTTGTTAATCAGGCCAAACTGAGGGCCACCTGCAAGCAGATAACCCAAATGTAATGACTGCAACAGTGAAACATGAAGAACATCTGCCTTGCCCATTGCCCTGGGGTGGAAGGAGACAAAAAGTTGATCAGATTTTCTGAAGGGCTTAGTTTTGTCTAGGTAGAATCAAAGTTGTCTGTGCACATCCAGGGAGTGGAGAATTCTCTCACCCTTGTTAGATGGAGAGGGGAAGAAGGTAGGCAGGTGAATAGATTGTTTTAAGGACAGCTCGTTTATCACTTTAGGCATGAAGGAAGGGTTAGTGCATAAGGTCACCCTGTCCTTGTGGAAAACAGTGTAGGGAGGGCAGGCCATGAGAGCCTGTAACTTTGACACTCTCATAGCAGAAGTGATGGCCACCAAAAGTACAGTTTTCCATAAAAATAGTTGTAAAGTAGCATTGCTAGCCGGTTCAAAGGGGCCAAGTGTTAGTTTTTCCAGGACTAAGTTTAGGTCCCAGGGTGGTGGGATGGGTTTTCTAGGTGGTCTGATGTGTAGGATCCATCTCAAAAAAGTTTAACACCTAGCCTGGATAGTGAAGGGGGTCTAGAGGCAGGCAGGAAGGCAGATATGGTTGAAAGATGTACTTTCATTGAGGAGTAAGAAAGGCCATCCTTAATGAGTTCACACACATATGCAAAGATTAGGGAAGGGTCAGCCTGGCTGGAGTCCCTGTCCTTACGTAGACACCATTTTGATAATCTCTCCCATTTTGATAAGTATGATTTTCTAGTGGCAGGTTTCCTGGCCTCCCTCAGGACTGTAAGCATGTCCTCTGAATAGTGGTGTTTAAAAGGGATTAGAAGTTTATCACCCAGAGCGTTAGTGCTAACATCTGTAGGTGAGGATGGATTAAGGTTCCCTTTTGTTGTGTGAGAAGGTCCACTTTGTGCGATAACTTGTGACTGCCCTTGGCTAGTGAGTGAAGTAGGGGGTGACCAACAAGATTTTTGGTTTGTCCTTCCTGATTTTCAGTAGGACCTTTTGGATTAGAGGGAAGGGGGAAGCATAAAGAAACAGTCTCTTCCAAGGAATGCTGAGGGCATCTACTCTCCAGGTTAGTGGGGAGTGATCCTTGGTGCGGAAATTGATCAATTGTCTACTCTGGGGGGAGGCAAACAGATACACTTGAGGAGTGCCTCACCGGTAGACAATGTCTAGAAAGGTTTCCCTATTCAGTATCCACTCATGCTGTAGAGAAGATGTTCTGCTGAGAAGTTCTGCCTGTTTGTTGTCCTGAGAGGAGATGTATGAGGCCTGCAGGATCAGGTTATGCCTGGAGCCGAGGTCCCAGATCTGTAGTGTTATTCTGCAAAGGAGGTAGACTTTGGTTACTCCTTGTTTGTTGAGGTACCACATGACTGTGGTGTTGTCTGTGAATATTAGAAGGGGACCCGGATAGAGGGTAGGAAGAAAAGCCTCCAGGGCTAGGAGAACTGCAGTCATCTCCCTGACATTGATATGCTTCCCAGGGCTAGGAGAACTGCAATCATCTCTCTGACATTGATATGTTTCTTTTGAAGGGCAGGATTCCAAGTTTCCAGAAGGGAAGCATGGGAATGATGGCTGCCTTAAGCCCCAGGAGTTGCAGGAATTGTCTTGCAAAAATCTGGGGTTCAAGTAAAAGGTTTTGAAAGTGAATGGAGAGGAAGTGGACCTTTTCCTGTGGTAGAAAGGCCCGCATTAGATCTGTCCTGATTCTGTAGCCCAGAAAAAGTTTGTCTTGCTGAGGGAGCAAGAAGTATTTTTTATATTGAGGGTGAAGCCCAGGTTTTGAAGAAGGGTGGTGGTGAACCTGAGGTAGTCTTTGAGATGGGTTTCTGTCTCTGCTAGAAGGAGAATGTCGTCTAGGTAGGGGTAGAGTTGGATACCTTGGGTCTTGAGTAAGCAATGGATGGGGCTAGGCATTTTGTGAATACTCTGGGTGCTGCAGACAAACCAAAGGGCAAGGCTGTAAACTGAAAATGTGAACAGGGTCCAGGAAAAGGTAAACATTTTCTGTTGGAGGGTTTTATGGGGATATGAAGGTAAGCCTCCTTTAGATCCAGAGTGGCCATGAAGGCCTGGTCTGGGATAAGAGGGAGTAAAGTTGGGAGGGAGAGCATTTTGAATGAAGGAACTTATAGAAATTGGTTCAGGAAATATAGAGCCAGTACAGGTCTCCAAGGGCCATCCTTTTTGGGGACCAGAAAGAGTCTTGAGTAAAATCCTTATCCTTCCTGCCCTGGAGGAACAGGTTCTATTGTTCCTAGTTTTTGGAGGTCTTGAAGAATTTGTGGCAGGAGGTGTTTTTGGTTTTGGGGGGAAAGGGAATGGGCTTTGGGATGGGCTTTTCCCTCCAGGAAAGGAAGTATCAGTTTTGAATGATAATCAGTACCCATTGGTCTGAAGTGATGGTTTTCCAAACTGGTAAACAGAGGAACAGGCAGGCTGACAAAGGGAGATGGGCAAGGCAGTCACACATTGCTGGGTGCATTTCTATCCTGAAAGGACTGTCTAAGACTTGGTTGAGAGGTGACAGGTCTGGAGAATGTTTGCCTTCTGGTTCCCCTCCTGTGCCTGGTGGATGAGGGGGTGGCAGAGGAAGGGGTTCTCCTGAAAATGAGGTTTTAGCAGGGTAGTTCCTGCAATACTTTGGAATAGGGGACACAAGCAAATGCTTGATGTCCTGCAGTTCCTTTCTTTTCTCCTGCAGGTTTTTAAAAAAGTTCTGCAGACTGTTTTCCATACAAAAGTTTATGGTTTAAGGAGGTGTCCATAATCTTAGTTTTAAAGTCTTCTGGAAGAGGTTGTAGGCGCAGCCAAGAACATCTGCGGTGGACGGAAGCAGAAGCTACTGACCTAGCAGAGGCCTCTGAAGCATCATAACTGCACCTAATTGAATGTCTGACTACCTGTGAAGCCAGAGACAATTTAGATGTTATGTCTGATTTAGTAGGGCAGTCAGGTGTGGTAGCCAGGACATTAGCTGCTTATGAGACAAGGTCCAGAGCATATTTAACCACATGTGTCTGGTAATTTATAGCACGGAAGGCCAGGGTGGAAGAGGTGTACACTTTTTTACCAATCCTGTCCATGCTTTTGTTGTCTTTATCAGTAGGCAAAAGAGATGCAGAGGGAATAAGTCTGGATTGCTTGTTTGGGGAGACAGCAATAACTGCAGGGTCTGCCAAGGGGGGTTTAACTAAGAATTTTTGCTTATTAGGTGCCTTATAAAACCTGTCTGGTCTTTTAGGTACAAGTGGTTGAGAGTCTGGATTTTTGGATGCAGAGGTAAAAGCATCCAGATAGGCAGGTAAGACTGGTGGGATGGCTGATGGGGAGGGAGACTCCACTTGAAGGAGTTCAAAATACCTCCCCTGAGTGTCAGTCATCTGGGTAGTGTCCCATTTAAATTACTCTTTCATCTTAGTTATTGTTTCACCAAAGGTAATGTCCTCTGGTGATGAGTCCCCTTTAATTGATTCCTCATCTGGTGAATAATATTCTAAAGGAGAAGCAACCTGGGATGCATAAGAAATGGACTCTTCAGAAAAACAACAGTAAGGTTCTAGACCCTCCTCTCCTTCTTGAGTTGTCTGCCTAAGGGCCACAGAGGCCTGCATCAGAGAGTTAGTGAAAGATCGCCAGTCTGGGACTCCTTCAGGGGTAGGAGTCAAATGTTTAGTTTTCTGTTTTCGTTTAGTGGGCATTGGTTTGGGAGAAGGCCTAGGCTCAGAAGCTTGAGTCTCAGGAACAGGAGTCTCTGAAGGTCGTCCGAATGTTTCTGTTTCCCTCTTGATGTCGGTAGAAACTACGTCTGGGCTATCTCCGTGAACGTGCGGGCCATAACTTCTGAAGCGGCTTCCTCGGTGGGAGCCGTTGAATTAGTCGGTTCTGTCCGACGTCCCTCAACTACTAAATCGGAGGCTTGCGGTACGTCCGATGGCGAAGAGGCAATGGATGTAGGCCTGGAAACTTTGACTTTTTTCCATGGTGGTTCAGTCGGAGCGGCTGATTCGGGGTCCATTCTAAGCACAAGCTTTTTGAGACATTAGTTCTTTAAATATAAGTTTAGTGCAGCCAGATGGCTGCAGAAGGTCTTCAGTACAAAAGATTGGCAAATGGAACAAGCAGTATGATCGTGTTCCTTCCCAAGACAAAAAAAAAACGTAACGGTCGTGGGTATCCTTATGCGGTATCTGATGCCCTCAACGGCATTTGCCCTTCTTAACTGACATTGGCTAATATTAAACACAGCTAACCACGCTAAAGCAAAAAGAATGAAAAGTTTCCCCAATGGGGTACTTAGCTTTTAGAAGTCTTCGAGAGTAGGGGCGAAGCAAATGATGTGACAGCGGCGACTGAAAAGGTCAGAGGTCTGTGCATGCAGACATCACAATTAAGGTCCCTGGTTTATGGCCCTACGTGTGACATCTCACACACCTACAGCAACCATGCTTAAGTTTTTGTATAGGAGTCAACGTCGGGTTGCCTGAGGCGGGAAATCTCACAGTAAGAATACTGCAACATAGGAATAGAAAGACATCATAACTTCTTTTTATTGTATTTCTTATTTATATATGTGGACCATCAAGCTGGTTTACTTTTAAACTTCCATTTTGTTGGGATCTGTTAAGGACTGTGAGGTGAATGCATATTTCTAGGTGTGCATTGAGTTTGTTTGCGTGACTACATTCTGTGTTGGAATTTTGAGTAATATATTTAAACCTGAATTTACTGAATTCATCAAAGAAATACAGAAGTTTGGTATACTTGAAGTCTCTGAACTTTGTGATATTTGCACCTAACTGCAGATTTTGATGGAAAAGGCTACCATTTTGTGATTGGATTTAACTGGAGAAGGAAGTACCAGGGAGACAGTTGACAGTGAAGTCATGTTAGTAAGGGCAAGGTCACAAATATTTTGCTCCTTAGTGGGGTTCCTTGACAATTTGCTCCAAGGAGTTTTTATTTATGAAATCAAGAGATTTTTGAGGTGTAACCTGTAGTTAAGGTATACAGGTATCTCAATTTATTTTAGGGTAGTTAAACTCTTCCAGGCTGATGGAATTCCTGTTAATTTGAAGCTCATCCAGTGTACATAGGAAACTAACATGCTTTTCTGGGAGCAAAGAAGGGGTCCTGTAACATACTATGATTTGATAGTTGGTCTCATTTAGCGTGTTACAGATCTGAATCAGTCCAATTTTGGGGTCTCTGGGATCTGCCTAGAAATGCTGCAATTTTTAACAAATATAGATACTCCACTCACTAACTATCATGACATGGTAGATACAAAACTCTGGTATGGGGGGAATACTTTCTGTACTTTTAAACCAAGTTTCTATAATAACACACAGATGTTATGTACTCCAAATGTAGTAGGGCCTCAAGATCAGGTAAACTGGTACTCCTAGGGTTTCAAGAGCAGGTAATTTGTTATTTGGACTCCTGGCACTGAGCAGAACCACACTGATGTGGTCTGGTGCTTAATATATTTGATAAGAAATATTTTGATAAAAAGCACTGTAAGCTACATAATTTCTTCTTCCTGTTCTTCTTTCCGCTTTTCCCAGTTAGGGGTCGCGACAGCAGAACTCCGGTCTGCTAATGATTGGCAGTAGATTTTTTTACAGGTGAGAGGTGCCAGCTTGATGCCCAACCTTCAACGAAGGCACGCCCATTCTACGCATGTCTTTTGAATGCTAGTCGACTGCGGAGAGGACATGCAGACTCCATACAGAAGGCGCTCTAGCAGAGAATCGAATGGGAGAACCTCTTGCTGTGAGGCAACAGCGCTACCGCTGCACCACCGCGGCTTCCTACATAATTTCTTCTTCTAATACATTTTAATCTGTCTCTAACTATTAACCATAAATTATTTTACTCTTTTAGAGATGCAGCAAGGAACTTTCTAACTGTTGTTAAATGTTATCAAAATATAAAAGAAGTATTTACTTCAAGAAACTTGCACAGATTGTGTTTATCCAAATGTTACTATGTCCTTTGTGCTTGGGAGCCTCAATCTGTCTATGTAATTTTACAGGAAATCAAGACTCCCAATTTGTCCATTGACACATTTTTCCTGTTAAAAAAGAAGTTATGTACTCACCATAATGTTCCATCTGAGTAGTTATACTTCATTTTCTGCAACCTGTGAGTATTCAGATCCATATCGGATCCAAGCTGGCAACTTTTTCAAGCATCTGCTCCAAGTGCCAAGCTCCTCCCCTTACCCATAATCCCTCACATCTCCTACCATCCCTCAGATCGAGTTTGCCACTATCCAAACTATCAGCAACTCAATAACATCACCAACCTAGAAGAGGTTCGGGGGAAGGAGGGTGGGATGGTTGCAGAAAATGAAGTATAACTACTCAGATAGAACGTTATGGTGAGTACATAACTTCTTTATCTGAAATAAACTTAATTTATCTGCAACCTGTGGGGCAGAGTCCTCAGCTACCAAAACTCCTGGGAGGCCCTCATGGAAGAATTTTCCTGAGCACCGCAGAGCCGAAGGATACTCTCCCTCTAGAGATCAAATCCAACTTATAATGAGAAATTAATGCATGTGACCTTGCCCAGGTTGCTGCCGCACAGATATCATCCAGTGAAACCCTAGACCAAAAAGCAGCAGAAGTCACCATAGATTTGGTAGAATGAGCTTTAACAGGACCAGGCGGGGACAGACATTTGTCCTTATAGATTTGCAATATACATTGTGTAATCCATCTAGCTAAGGAAACCTTGGATATGGCTTTGCCCAGAAAGGGTCTAGAAAAAAAAAGAACACGAATAACTGGTCAGACTTACGAAAGGGTTTAGGTCTGTGTAAATAGAAACAAAGCTGTCTATGAACATCTAGCAAATGCAGTTTATATTTACCCTTGTTCTGAAAATTTGGAAAGAAAACAGGCAGGTTAATCATCTTGGTTAATGTTTGATTCAGAAGCAATTTTCGGTAAGAAGGAAGGGTTTGTGCGGAGAGAGACCCTGTCTTTATGAAAGCTCAAGTAAGGGGGCATGGCAGACAAAGCTTGAATCTCAGAAACTCTCCTAGCCGAAGTAATGGCCACTAGGAAAGCTGTCTTCCAGGATAAGAACTTCAAATCTACTGACGCTGCAGGTTCAAAGGGAGGAGCAACTAACACCTGCAGAACTAGGGTAAGGTCCCAAGGAGGGACTGAATCCTTGACCGGAGGGCGTAAAAGAAAGGTGCCTTTCAGAAAAGCTTTATACAGTCTCAAAAGAGGCCAGAGCATTCATGTTTTCACCGACATGAAAAATTGGAGATGGCTGCCAGTTGCACTTTTACCGTGAAGGAATTAGCCCCTCGTTGGAAAATATTGGTCAAAAACTCCAACACTGCAGGAACCGAGGCTGTAAAGGGATCTAGATTCCTTTGAGAAGCCCAAATAGAGAAACGTTTCCATTTGCTGCAGTAAATCTTCCTAGTGGAAGCCTTGTGGGATGCCACCAGAACAGCCTTTACTGAAGATGACAGACCGGGAGTCCTGGCAATCAGAAGAACTGGAGCAAACAAGCCATCAGCTTGAGGCTGTCCAGGTCAGACGGACAGGTGCCCGAAGGATGAGAGATGAGATCCAGGCATGGATCCAGAATCCAAGGAGGAGTTAGAACATGAGACCAGAGAAAGGGGAACCACACCTGACGAGGCCAGAACAGGGCAATGAGGATCACTTTGCACCCCAGTCGGCAAGCTTTCTGAAGAAACTTCGGAATGAGAGGTAATGGGGGGTAAGCATACAGTAACCTGGGAGGCCAAGCATGGACTAGAGCATCTCTGGGGGGAGTCCCCTGGAGAGGGGATCAGAGCGAAGAACTCCCTGCACTTCATGCTGGAAGGAGATGCGAAGAGATCGCAGCAAGGCTGACCCCATGCAAGGAAGATCTCCTCCGCTATCGACTGATTCAGAGACCACTCGTATGGCATTAGAATAGCCCGACTCAATCTGTCTGCTAAAATGTTGGAGCGTCCCGGGATGTGCATTGCAATCAGAAACCGAATGGTGGAGATCGCCCACTCCCACACTCTCACAGCCTCTTGACAGAGAGGGTAAGATCTGCTTCCCCCCTGTTTGTTGATGTACCAGACAACAGATATGTTGTCTAACTGAACTACAACCATCCCCGGGGGAAGAACAGTGTGAAAGGCTCGCAATGCTAAAAGCACTACCCTCATCTCCAGAACATAGATATGCAATCTGGTCTCGGTCTGGGACAACGTGCTTTGGACTGCCCTCCCCAAATAGTGCCCCCCCCACCCAAACTGGGAGGCGTTCGTGGTCACTGTGGCTTGGGCTGTGGGTGCTATGAATGGTCGTCCTGCCAATATTTCTGGCGAGTGGAGCCTCCAGGGAAGAGACACCCTGCAGGCTTTGCTGATTCAAATTGGATAGTCCATGGGGAGGTCTAGCCAAGACCACCGTACTGCAAGGGTCCACTGAATCACCCGCATGTGAAGGCGCACACAGGGAAGGATCGAGATTGCTGTGGCCATACAGCCTAGGGCTAGGAGAACGTCGCCCACTATTGGCAGCCTGGGGCCAAGGATCGCAGATACATGGGCCCGTAGGCTCTGGATCCTGTCTCGTGTTAGAAAGACTTTCAATTGGAGAGTGTCCAGCTGTGCCCCTATAAATTCCAAGATCTGTACCGGGTTCAAGAGGGACTTGGAGACATTGATGGTAATTCCTAGGCTGACTGTAAGATGCAGGAAGGAGTCTCTGGTCATGCAAAGAAGACGCTTGGTGGCAGCAGCGAGGAGCCAATCGTCTAGTTATGGAAACACCTGGATTCCCTGAAGCCTCAGGTAAGCTGCTGCGACTGCCATAACCTTGGTAAACACCCTGGGGGCTGTGGTAAGACCGAAGGGTAGGGCTCTGAACTGGAAATGACTGGCTCCCAGCCGGAAGCGAAGGAATCTCCTGAAGCATCTGCGAATTTTGATATGGTAGTAAGCGTCCTGGAGGTCTATCGAGCACATCCAGTCGCATTCTCGGAGATTAGGTAGAATGGACTGCAGGGTGACCATCCAGAATTTCTGCTTGGCTACAGCCAGGTTCAGGGTTGACAGGCCTGAGGTCCCCCGTCTTTTTTGGCACTAAAAAGAACCTGAAGTAAACGCCTAATCTGGACTGGTCTGGGGGGACCGGTTCAATGGCTCATTTGCAAAGCAGCTTGGAAATCTCTTGTGCTACCCCCTCCCTTTGAGCGGGTGGAACATCCGGGAGATGCTTTGGTTGGACGGGAGGGTAAACGAACGAGATGGAGTAGCCTCTGGGTATTATTTGAAGTACCCAACGGTCCGCAATAATGGACTCCCAAGCCATTGGGTGCAATGATAATCTTCCCTTGACTGTCTCCACAGTAGAACAGTCGGGCAACCCCTCAGGGCTGCTGTGTGGGTGTGTCCAAGAAGGTCTCCCTAGAACCAAAATTCCTCGGCCCTGTCTTGAGAGTCCCGGGAAAACTGCGATTTTCAGAACCACATCTTCTTTTGCCCTCTCTGATTCCTAAAAAATGATCTTTGAGGGCTAGAGAAATGGACTCTGATGGCAGACAGAGTCTTCCCGTCCTTCTCGCTCTGGACCAGAGTGTCACGTGCTGTCTTCCCGAACAGGGAAAAAACATCAAAGGGAGCATTTGTGAACGACACCTTGAAGGGGTCCGTGAATTGACACAGTCTGAGCCATGTGTGTCGCCTCATAGCTACATCAGTGCCAGCCACCCTAGCCGCTCTTTCCTTGGCATGGGAAAGAAGACACATTGACGTGTTCGATACTGATTTGAGAGTCAACATTTTCACGGAGAATAATCGCTTGTCCTCCGGTGACAAAAGACTCTGGGTGCGACAAAGCAAACTCTGTGACTAGATCTCAATTAAGTTGTATGATGTGTGCCAAGTAATTCAGCGCTCGAATGGAAAACATCACTGAAGAAAATGCTCGCTTCCCAAACTGATCCACTGCCCTAGACTCCTTGTCTGGAGGGTGGACCGAGGAACTTTCCTGTGCCATTTCCCTCTTGGTGGCAGCTGCAACCACCATAGCATCCACTGGGGATCCCTTATACCAGGCTTGTCTGTCTGAGGGAGGAGACAGGATCCTGTCCGGGCATTTTTGTAAAGGCTCTATGGTGTCAGGCTCCTTCCATGCCCACATGGTAATAAGATCCACTAAGGGATCTGCAGGAGGGGATACCCAGGATGTAGATGGTCCCATGCCAAAGGCCTCCAGGAACACTGACTCATCTGTAGAGGGTTTTGGAGCTGACCAATCTCCCCTCGGGTGGAGGATTTCCATGTCTCCAAAGGAGACATCCTCGGGAGGTGACCTGGGAGAACCCTCTCCTTCATCTAAGTCAATATCTTCTGTCAGGGACTCGGGGGAGTCCAGGTGCCTCCTTTTATACATGTGCTTACGAGGACCCTCTTCAGTGGGACTCTCTGAAGAGGGCTCGTGAGTCACGGGGGGTTCCACTATGGGATCCACCTGGGGGTTCTGTAGCACAGGCTGTCCCTGGGACAAGCTGAAGGGAGTCATAACCAAAGCCATGGGAGCCTGGTCGGAGTCTAAGGAAATAGGCTGGGGTCTCGATCCTTGGGAGAGAACCCTCTCCACCTTATCAAACACCAATGGAGAGCGCACCTCCTTAGCAACCAACAAGGAGGAAGCTCTCCCAGGCTCCGCCGTGAGGATCTGGGCAGAGGCAGAGCTAGCTACGGTTTCGAAGGAACGGCGTAAATCCGACAACGTCGAAGCCGAAGACACCTCCATCCCCTTGGATCCGACTCCCTGTCCTCGGTCCAGAGAGTTGCTCAGATCCAAACAGGTCTGATCCGAGGAACTCAAGGTAATTGCTGGCGTCGAGGTTGGAGGAACAGTTGGCGCCGAACCCCCAGCTCTGAGGATCCTCGGATTCATAAACCCTGAAACCGCAGGCCAGATCAGGGAAGGAGAAATTGGAAGAAAGAAGGGCATGGAGGTCCCCCCTCCAGAGGTAGAGGGGCCTGGCAAGACTCCCATTTGGATTTGGGTCCGAATGAACTTCCTCATCATCTTGTCCATATCCAACTCCGAGTCGAGCGTGGGGAGATGACCGACACGGATATGGCTGGTCGGTGCGACGACCTTGATGAAGCCCTCGGGTCCAAGGGCTCCGTCGGCTCCAGGGAGAACCTTGGGGAGTGGAGCTGAGGAGATGCAGTCCTAGTCACTTTGGAAGGTGGTCTAGGGAAGGGCTCCCACTCTGGAGACCGCTTGCAGGGCCTATCCCCTCTCTTCTCTTTCTCCTTCTTTTCCTTTCCTTTAGTCGCCCCTAAAACAGGCCTAGTGGGAGGTTGAGTCCCAGCCTGGGGGGAGAGGTTGAGGTCGCTGTGTCTAGGGAAGAAACTGGCAGAAGGCCTTTAACTACCATCTTTGCCTTCCTTTCTTTTAAGGCCCTGGGATTGAACCCCGCACACACACTACACTGTATTGAAATATGGGGAACACCCAGGCAAATAACACACAGAGTGTGGCCATCAGTCAGTGAAAGCTTATGGCCACACTCTGTGCATTTTTTAAAAGTAGGTTTTGGCTGCTCAGCCATACTATAAACCCACTCAGCCAACCTACTTAACCCAACACTAAGGAGTCGGGAAAGCCTGCTATTTACTACAACTTTAACTTTTTTTTTTACACAAAAAAACGATAAACAGCGAAGGGGAGGATAAGGTAAACTAACGACCACACACTCTCACTAAAAGCACAAGAAAAACTATTCACTTACTACACCCAACTTGGAGTAAAAGAGATTCCGATGCTGATGTACGAAGCGGCAAATGAGATCTGGGGGAAGGTTGGAGATGTGAGGGATTGTGGGTAAGGGGAGGAGCTTGGAGCAGATGCGTGAAAAAGTTGCCGGCTCAGATTCGATATGGATCCGAATATACACAGGTTGCAGATAAATGAAGTTAACTACTTCAGATCTAATATTCACATAAAAATCAACTGAGATGGATACTGTGGGATAGATACCAAAAGAGACTTACTCTCAGTGAAAGTGGTCACTTACCACTTGTGAGAAGTAGTGTTTCTTATAATTTTTATCAGTCTTTTGGAATTAGGCCCTGTATGTAATTCAGACAAAAAAATCAAGTTTTAATTTTTATCTCTGAAACCTTTGCAGGTACAGCTAGGTTTGTAATACAAGTCCAATGATGGTTATAATACAAAATTCAGCAGTAAGCAACAAAGACCTTGCAAATATCTTAAAATAAAAACACTGGCAAAAGAAAACAGACCACAAGAAATGCAGCTAGTATTAGGCTTAGCCCAAAGGATCTGTGTAGAAAAGATAGGTCTATCAACCTTTGAAACTCCCTAGGTTCAGGTGAACTCTGGAAATGTCAACCTTTGGGTTCATCCAGACCTAGGACTGCCTAACTTCAGGGGATAAATATTAGGTTCTTCTACCCTTGAGAACTCTACGGCCATTTGAGTTCATCCAGCCTGAAGCCCCTAGCTGACACTACAGGATGCCAGTGCAGGTAATGATGAAAGTGCTGGTAATATATTTATGTTGACAGCACAGAAGCCAGTGAACACAATTTTCAAAAACTACTTTTAATCTTTTGTGTTTGTAAACTTACCCATTTTATTACCCTCCTCATAAAAGTGAGATATATAAATTTACATTATTCCATTGCCAAATGAATAAAGCAAATTGGCTAAGCCTCCCTGTTCTATGTGCTTCAACCTCTATGAAGTTCATCATTCAGAAAAAGAAGCAATACAAAATATCAAAATAGAGAGGTGTTTCTTGGAATGGCTTAAGTGTGATAAAAATAGTTGGATGCAACTGGTAACACTGTCTTTGTTCCTTGTTTATTTCAAATCGTGTTACTATTTTAAAAAGTTACAGAGGAAAAATACAGTGATAAGTATATTAGTTAAGGTATACAATACTAAGACTATCCAGCACAAACTAAAACTGCGTATTTTATTAAAATTACAAAATACAAGTGAAGACATCTGAAGAAAATCACCTGCAGTGACACGAGCCACTATGCAAGTTAAATTACTCCGGTATGCTGAGGGATGCGAAGTACTGACAGCAGTGAGAAGAACTGAGGAAAGTGCATTGTAAAGCCTGGTTTTGTACTGGTCTCTTTTTCCAGTCAAGGTTCCATAGAACGCCACTGTAACAGCATAGAGCCTACACTGGGAAACTGGACTGCTGTGATAAACTCTGGCCAGGATGAACCAGGAAAGGAAGGAGATAACCTTAATGCTATGACTAACTTTTAAAATGACCCTCTGAAAAGAAGATATAAATTGCTAGGATTGGATTTATATTATATAATCGAGTTTTTATTCATATGGTCGAAACTATATGTTTGAGTTGCCAAAAACTTGAAATTAAAAAAAAGAACAAATCTATTTTTTTTTTGCAGGGAGGCAAACCCCCTATGCCACTTACAGCCCCTGTAAATTATATATATCAACTCCGAGATTGCACTACAGTGGGGAAAAGGGTAAATTCCCCGTTGAAGCACTTCTATGTAGATCTCGCTACAGAGGGGATTGGGAAATTTACCCTTTTCCCCATTGTAATGCGATTTCAGAGTTGATATAGATAATTTGCAGGGGGGGGTTGCAACCCTACAAAAACATAGATTTGTTTTTTTTTTTTTTAATTTTTAGTTTTCAGAAACTAGATTATATATTCTTGACCATATGAATTTCAAGTTTCTGAAAACGTGACGACACAATATAAATCCCAGCCATCACAAACTAATGTGAATGCAATCAAGTGGATGCTTGACTCAAAATCACCAGCACTGCAAGGATACACTGCAGTTAATCTGATCACGGTCTGATAAAATAGCAGGCTCCATTTTTAGAAATGTAAATATTAAAATATTAAACATATGCAGTGATTGTCTATTTTGTGTTCTTTACATAAATGCTATCTTTTCATATAAGCACTCTTCATATATGAATTGCTTACACTTTGTCTGTTGACTGTCAGTTTCATGTCCTGTTACTTGTATAGGACTAGAATCTTGTTGGTGTTTCTGAAAATCAAAGTTTGATAAAGAAAACTGTCTAATAAAATGTTTTCATCAAGTTTTAGAAAAAAATGCATACTAAAATATCACTTTTATGGCGAACTATTACATATACAGTAACTGCTTGCCACAAAAGTGACAGCACTATGACAGATGCAACATTTTGAGCTGAAAGCTCAGAACTATTATCATTGGTAAGACTGAGCTGATTTTCCACCACTGAATCTTTTTTTTTTCTCTAGTATATCATAAAGACTGTTACTTGTAGCAACAATCTGTGATGTTAATGATCAGGAAAAAAATCAATGGTCAAGCAAACTGTACTATCTCATAAACAGAGAAAAAAACTAGTAAACACAATGGACAAGTATTCAAATGCACATTTGACCCCAATAAGGGAATTTTAGTTAAAATCTGCCAAATGACCCAAAGTTACAGGAAAAAGCTGGATAATGACAACATAAAAAAGGACCATATTACATATATATATCAGCAAACAAGATAACGTAAAGGCAACAACTTACCATATAACCTCTCAGCCTTATAGCTCAAGAAATCTGGACAAATCCAAAAATAATGGGGGGATAAAGGCCCACAAATCAGTGGTAGGTTTTAAATACTGCTCTTATAAGCTTAGAAAGTTACCAGAATACAGGTTTTCCATTAGCACACACTTTCTAATGGGTATGAAGTCTGAAACTTGTCTTTAACTATTTAGTGGTTTCAATCCCCAATGACTTGTCAAAAAACACAAATTTTATGAGGAAAAGGCCACAAATATGAAGCAACAATCTGGACAGTTGAGAGGTATGCAACTTACTAACAAAATTGAAACACCTTAAAAGCTAATTAAAAAACTAAAATAAATAGCTTGTACGTATAAATAATTTACATTAAATAAAGCAAATTACAGTACAATTACTTCCTAATGCATAAGTATAAGAAATCTGCAATATGTCTTTTTATTACAGCCATGCAGGTATTCCTATTACTTGTTTATAAAGGCTACCAAAATAGGTACCAAGTTTAGGAGTTATTTAACAGCAGTTTCAATAGTTTATGAAGGTATCACGTGGTGGTGGTGCTGCGGTAGCGTTGTCGCCTCACAGTAAGACGTTGTCCTGTTCGATTCTCAGCTAAAGCGTCTTCTGTGTGGAGACATGCGTGAATGGGCCTACCTTCGTTGAAGGTTGTGCGTCAGGCCTGGAAAGTCGGTACGTAAAAATCTACTGCCAATCATTAGCGGACCGGAGTTCCGCTGTGGTGACCCCTAACCGGGAAAAGCCGAAAGATACAACAACAAGTAAAACAGTAAAAAGCAAGTCCAAATTACAATATCAATAATAAGAAATATCGAGAGGTTGTAAATAAAGTGTGCATTAATCAACCCTTAAGGGCAGTACAGCAATGATTATGCCACATTATGATCCCCTGCAAGAGTGCCCATACTCATAAATCAGTGTATAAATAATGATTTTTTTTCTGGAGAACCTGTTCACTAGTAGTCATGCTGTTGGGTACTAAAAGGGGATAAATCATAGTTCTACCTTAAAATACAGCTGCTTACAACTCTGGGGAAGAATCAGGAAGAACACTCCCAGTATTATCTGAAATGGCCCTTAAGGACAGCTTTTAGAAAGGCTGACTAGATGAACAATGTAGCACCAATAGGGCTTCTCGTAGTGCAAGTTGTTCATTTGGCTGGTCATGTTCAAGTACAACTTTTATGCACTGTTTGGAAAATCCTACAAAACACAACTCAAACTGCAACAATAATAACTTGATCGGTAAGCTCATGAAGCGAGTGACAGCTGAAAAAGGAATCTCTCTGTGTTCTTTTAGAAGTATTACTGTACATATATCAATAATCTTACTCTATACACCTGTCAGTTTTGAAGAAACCAGTTCTCAGCCACCAGAGGATAAATAAGAAATACTTAAAGTAAATGTATTTGCTATTTCTCCGGAAGGGAGGGTTGCTGCAAGACTCACCATGGAGATTACTTCTTTGCACTATCCAGTTTTAGGGGGTCTAGCTGGCCCAGCCCTTTAGGCAATCTGAGGTGCAGGTTGGATAACAGAAATGAATTATTAGGACCTAGATCAAATTCTGAAAGACATGATATTCTGTTTTCAATTCCTGTTATTCTTAATATAGAGGACTGCGACCAGGTTTCTGACCATACCTAATTATGTGACTGAGATACGGGTTCAAGAAATTTACCTTGACAGAAGGGCACAGTGAAGATGAAGAGGTGAAACTTGAGATCCATGTCAAGAATAAATATAACAACTGAGCTAAGATATGAGACGGCCAATCATAATTCTTTGTAGCACATGGAGTTTTAGCTGCTCTGATGTACTATGAGTCATAGAAAAAAAAGTACAGGAACCCAGAATGCTTTACAGTTTTAAAACCCATAAAACCCTTAGCAGTGCCATTAATGTCCAGAAGTGAAGCATCTCTGAACGCATGGCTTTAAAAATCTGTTAGACACTTCATTCTTTCACACTTCTGTGTGACAGGAAAGTGCACCACAGCTTTCAAAGCTGGTTCAGTATCTCACAACTGTACTTCTGTGACTAGCACTAGCCACAGTTATAGTCAAGCATGAGACTTGAGCTTAATACCGCTGAATGCTACACTACAATCTTCTCCTGCAAGATACACTAATCCCCTCCATTAGAACAATTGAAAGAAAATGCCCAAATTCTCTATCAGTCTGTAGTAATGATGGCATGTTTTAACAGAATACTCAATGCATTATCTGAAAAATCTGAGTCTTCAGAACTATTCAGTGCTAAATGATATGTGTAGAACTTGCATGGTTAAAAAATGTATCATTGCAAAGCAAGAAGGTCAAGTCTTGATTGTTGACAGGCCAGTTTGCACCTGAGATAATGGGGTTCAAGCAGCTTTAACGTTTACAGTTTTGAGTGGAAAATTTATATAAGCTCACTAAATAACCACAACAGAGTATGGGATAATGGGGATGTGTATACACTCATGTAGTTAAATCACTCTTCAGTACCTTGTGAAAGCAATGTATGAAACATAGGTGAATCCCCAACATCAAAGACCCTGATGTACTTGTTCCTTTATCTATACCCACCAGAGATGTCTCCACTAACTGGAGCTTGCCTTTACAGACTGTTCTCCCATAAGAAACACCAGTTCTTTACCTGTGCAAATTCATATGTAATTCCATCTCCTGCATCTTGGCACCAAGTCTTAATCTGGTCTTCAAATGCCTAAACAACACATAAGAAAAAGAAGGATTTCAGTCACTGCTACACCATAATTACAGTACACATTAATATGGCCAAATTTAATACTTGTCAAGATCAAAGCTGGTGATCTTCATCCATTTCCAGAAAGTACTATTTTGTAGAATGTATTTAACATATTTGTATTCCATGCATGTTTAACACAAATACAACATGCAAATGCTGAATTCAGCTCTGTTCTACTGACTGAATATTAGACAACTTTGCCACAGTCTTGATGTATCACAACTATAAAAGCTACACTATCTGTAAAGAAAATAAAAATGACATGCATCAACTAATAAAAGTATACTATTACACTAATTACAGCACCATCCTAGACTTCTATAACATTAAACTACTGTTACAGTAATGTCCAGTTAATTGAAATAATGCCTAGGCAGACCCAGTTGATTGAAATGGACTGATCTTAAGATATTTTAACTTATCGCCATGTGTTGACTTTGCACAAGCAATGACAGTTTGATCAATTAAGTCGGCTTAAGCATCGTTCACTAAATGGATTTGGTTGAACAGTCTGGACTATCAGTGACAGAATATGGGAAAGTGACCACATAGGTCTGTAAAATGTATTTTTCCTACTAGAGTGGCGGTGCTGATGAAAGGAATATTAGATCTTCAAGCCATAAGAGCTTGCACCTATCTGGGTTATAGCCATGGTTTCACAATGAATGGAATGGAATACATCACTAAGCTATTTTAAAAGACATGTACCAGTCTACACATAATGCCCTTTAAACCAGTATCTTCAGAGGAGGATACTATCAAATATGACAATATGGAAAATTACAGAGAGTAAAGAAAAAAATTCCCACACTGACACAAAGCATGATCACTGAGAGATCCTGCATGTCAGTAAAATCATCATACAGCCATGCACACAACCAGGATCTTAATGATTATTATACCTGCTGAGTGAGCCTCCCTTGATGGTCTGTATTACTGAGTAAAAATGTTTATGCAGATGTTCTATTTTTCTCTGAATCACTTTCAGGCAGCAGATGAGTTAATACAGAAAAGCTGTGTGCAGTAGCAAATGGGAGAAATAAGTTGAGAAAATTATAACACCAGACCTTGAAGGACAGCGTTATACTTTTGAACAAGGGGATGCAGTTTCAGTAGACTACTGCACTGATACTTCTCAAAAATAAACATTCAGAAATACTTTGGCCTCTTACTACCAGTAAAATGTGGTTTAAAAGGATGTTGAAACACCTGGCCTGCCTTTCTGTCCAACTCATGTAGTTCCTAAAAGTTTTTATGAATACCTAATCTACTGAGTAATACTGCACCATGGAAGGCATACTTAGGGGAGCAAGGCATGAGAACAGCTTGACTAATGGTATAATAATGAGCAAAAAGTCAGAAGTGGATTGCAATGTGTGATTTGGGTAAAGATGGAATGGCTCTTTATATCAGAGTCTGGCACTCTAAAATTCTTGTTTACCTCTGAAAAAAACATTTATATACAGGAAATAACATATAAGTGAGTATACCAGATATAACACATATTAGAAGACCATTCACAGGGCTCTCTAAGGTTGATGGCATAGTTAGACATATGCTTCTTACATCTTCTCTCATGACATTTTTTGAAATCTTAAGTTGTTATGCTCCTAGTATACAAGCCCATATGGGGTGTCCCTGAAAATAAAACTAAAAGGTAATGCAAGATGAAACAACATGCAGTTTAATGCAGAGAGGTTACATAAGGATGGACTGATAATTTATGCAGATTAATTAGCGACTTACAGAGCTCAGTTAGAATATAATCTGTTGATACAAAGAGGTTAACTAAAATGACTTGAGTTGAGCATTTCCGCAGCAGTGCTGCACAAAAACTTGGATAAGACATTCAGGTTTACTTAAGCCATGCAGCGGCAGAATGGTTGTGTTTATTTTCCATGCAGTTACTAGGCCTACACACTGTGTAGTCATGTCATACAGGTTCTGTTTGGGAATTGAGAAACTGAAAGTGTATTTACACTTTCTCTCTTTCAAGAGGACAAGGATACTGACATAGATAACCCTGACATACAGTTGTGAAATGTTTCTTTAGAGAGACCAAATATTATTAAGATCTCAATATCTACTGTTTAAAGTGCCTGTAAAGGCTGACATACCAGGTTACACTTCGGGATGTTCAGCCAAGAACTGCTGAACACTGGTTACTTGTTATGACAGGCGAATAAACAGTAAGCATATTTTTTTCCTCATCTTGCCAGGTAAAAAGAACCATAAGGAATCCTCTCTAGCAGAAGGCGTTGAAAAGTGTTGTGGCCTCTCAATAGTGGCTACTTCGTTTAACTTATACATATATCACTTACTCAGTACACAGTATGTAGCTAATGGCTGTGCATCATTTATAAATACTGGACTAAGAATTAGCATAAATTCTAGATTGTACAGCTGTAGTGATTTATATAATATACTATGCCCTGCAAGTTAGCTTTCAGATGTGATGATGCTTTACAAATTAGTTTCAAAAGAAAACTTTTGAACCTAACTTCCAGTGTATGGCATTTGTATCTGACTAATTTTAAACTGAATAGTAAATTCCAACCTGCTACAACAGGATACTACTCTAAAACCTGAAGGATCACCAGTTCTTGATGACATTTTAAACAAGGATAACTTCCAAGAAAATAGGTTAAATACAATGTTAAAAAGTATCTATCCATCTAAAACTGTAAACTTGCATTTGAATGCAGTAGCAACCACATGAACAAATAATGTCTGCCAGTGATTTTACTTGGCAAGAAGGGAATGGACGTAGCTTGCTTGTTCTTTCTTCCATAACATATACATACCTGCAGACAAGTGAATCATCATCCATCTACTGCATGTCTCTGATGTTGGAGGAAAGCAAGAGTACCCAGCAAAAACCCAAGCAAACACAGTAAGGACATGCAGACTCCACACGGAAAACATCCTAGCTGAGAAATGAACCAGACTACCTCTTGCTGTAAAGTAACAATATTACTCACTGTGTAGCTCAATATAAACATTATAACCCCCCTAAAACTTACTTACAGATGAACTTGTGTCACTGATATTACAGGTGGAGTATCCAGACACTGGGGAAGAGGAGGGGAGTAAAACAACACTAGAAAGTGCATTCTGAAAAATTAACTGATTTAACAAGTACTCAGAAGCCATTACACTGCACAGTCCTCTGCAGTAAGCAAAACATTTGGGAAAAGTCCAAGACGTGTCAAAAGACAACAAGAGTAGATAAAATTAGAAAGGTAAAGTGGGGCATCATGAGAATGTATCTCATACTATTGAGATACCAAGCAGTGCTCTACACTTTTAGTACTTACTAAAGTTACACCAATGGTCAGGTAACTATGGCACAAATATCAGTTTGTGGGCACATACCTTGAGACTAGAGGCAGCCACCTTACCCCCAGAGGAATGTACCTTTGCAACACGGTCCGTTAGCTTTTTGGTGACAAAAGACAGTGTAGTTGCAAATCCACCCAGAAAGAGTTTGATTGGCACCAGTGACATATTCCCTCCCAAGGGTAAAGGACACATAACTAGTCTGTCTCCATATGCCTACCCCGCAGAAGGTGTACCATAACTAATGCAACATATCAGAGATGTGATGGATGCATTCTCAACTCATAGTAGGAAGAAAAATGAGGAGGGAAATTTTCAAAACCACTTTCTGAACAAACACGTATTAATCCTAAGAAGCATCCAGTCCTTGTGAAATATGATACTGTGATCTCTGCATAAGACAGCCTTTGGCTCAGATATTCAGAAAGCAGAGGTAATGACTTCTATGCAAAGCATCTTCCATGACACAAGCTACGAATATTTGCAAGTTTCACATGAAACAAATGAAACAATACAAACAACATGTGACAACATGTAGACTACTAATTTTAGATCCAAGACAATGATTTAAAGAATCCTGACAAGAGGTAGCCACTTCAAAAGTGTCTTAAATATCCTGCACTGAACACATTTCTTTTGCAACACTAAATTATGTCAAGTAGAAAGGGGATAAACATGTAGCTGGAGAGTGAAATATCTAAAGTCTAGATCAAATCTATGCCAGAGCTGAATAATAAAAACCTGAAAATCCAGACAATAAGAAAAATGAGAGCTTACTGAGCAGAGAGAAAATCTCTTCCATCAGACCAGCAAGGTACTTAAGTAGCTATGTTTATGTACTAGCTTAAGTAGCATGTTTCCTAGCAACATCTAAAACCTCTAAGGTCTCATGAGGGAGATCTGGTGGCATTAGATGGACTACTGCAGCAACCATACTTGGAGTTGGAAGCATTCATCAGTCAACAGTAAAAAACAAATGCATGGGCTAGAACTATCTTTAGATTTGAAGCGTTTAGAGCCATAGTCTCTTGGGTTATCAAAAGAATAAACAGAATGTGTACTTCCCTTTCTACTCAGACTTTCAAAAGCAGGCATAGGATTAGAGGAAATGTAAGGAGTGTACAAGAACCTCCTAAACCCAAACTGTTGAAACATACTGATGGCCCACTCCATCATGCCATGTTGTGAAAGGCAGAAAATAGTTAGCAGGGCACAGTATATCTGACTTCCAGAAACAATTTGTCCATTGTTTTGTTGACATGAGAGCTCAGTGAGTGGGCAGGCACTGTGCTTTAAGATGTGTGACAATACATTAATTCACCTAGGAAGCAGCATGCCATCATGAATATTTCTCTACTTGTGGGTCACTATCACACTTGCATCACTCCCCCAAACAGGGGTGGTAATAGTCCTAAGGCTCTGGCATGGTATCTGAAAAAGCTATGTGTGTAATCTCACTAGGAGATACTCAAGCTTCATAACAGCTTGCAGACCAAGCAAGGAAAGGAAAGCTACTCCCGACTCAAGAAGGTTGAGGACAGATGCATTCTGGTGGATGCCAATGACTCCAGGATAGCTCACACTGAAAGTGGACTCCTCTAACCAGTGAAGCACCTGAAATGAAGAACTCCACTAGAGAGTGGAATGTGGAGGAAAAAAATCTTTATTAAGACTTAGATTTTAACTCGCCAATCCAGGAATGACACACAAATTCATAACACAGAAAAGAGCCAAGGGGAATGATTGTGTTGCCACTGGCATTAAATCACGAACTGCGTCACATTCAAGTAAAAGTTTGCCATAAAGTGAATACTTTCAATAACATGAGCCCCGAGGAATAACAAATGGTGGGTTTGAACCATCTTTTCTACTGCCTTGCAGGAAGTCAGACCTGTGAGCTCTCTTAGAAGGAAGGCACTAACATGGACAGAGTCCAAAATTATTTTTATGCAAGGTGATGCATTCCACAAGGATAAGAAAAAGAATATTAGTTGATGACAACCTTCAGAGACTGTACCTAAGGCAGAGTTCAGAATAAAAAGTGCCTCATACCAATGTTTTGTACTTTTCATGCCTTCAGACCCTATGGCAATTGTGATGGAGTCTTCATATTTGTCAAGGAACATATTACTTCCGGGCATATTAGGGACTCACAAACTGAACTCACTAAACAGATCACTCCAGAAAGGATTAACTAACAACTAATAGTTTGTTACAGCTCACCTTTTTCATCCCTTGATGACCATGAAAGATTCCTCAGTATTCTTAATAATCTTCCTATAGCAAAAACTCCCTTTTTTGGTTGACTTTAACTACCCTTTAATAAACTGGAATACCCACACTTCCAATTTAAGATATGGTCCACTATTCCTAGGCAATTTTGACACAATTCTTACAAATATGACCACTTCTCTCACTACTCCTCTGGTATCTTTTTCTCCTGTGAAGACTGGCCATATAAGTGTGACCTTTTCCTTTAAATTATTAAAAGCTCTTAGAACAAACTCCTTTAAACTTAATGACTACAAACAAGCCAACCGCAATGGAATTCTACACCCATTTAGAAAAATGCATAATGCTACCAGTCCCCATCAGAGTGTCACAAGAAATTCAAAAACAAATCAGCCAGGTAGTCCACTATCATAAATCAACATTACAACAAAATTAAGAAACTCCTGAAATTATTTAGTAGATCAAAACCCTTATTCTCAAGGGTAATATCAAACACATTAAAAAGGAAGAATACTGTCAGGTGCACTAAATGAGACCATGAGCTTAGTTTGGCCTTTGAAGCCAAAGATAATTATAAATCATGTTTAGTTATATTATAAAACTAAGCAATAACACCCTTATATTGCTCTGAACATATTCATAATGCTAGGCAAAAACAAAACTACTGCACCAGATAAAATCCAGACCAAGCTCCAAAATATAATGTAAGAAATCCAAGCAGGCAAAGGACACTCACGGCATAAAACCAAACGATTGCAAGCAGGCAAAGGACACATGCATGGCATAAAACCAAACGATCACAGTGTTTAAAATGTTTAGGCTTCTGACAAAATTTTACTTCTGATGAAGTGTAGGAGTACTACGCGAAAGCGCTTACATGTTTTTTACCAAATAAATCATTTGGTTTTATGCCGTGCATGTCCTTTGCCTGCTTGGATTTCTTGCATATTCATAATGATGCTTATTATTCTGACTCAACAGACATTGATAATATCCTTGAAAACAAATTTAGTACCAACTTCACCCTGCAACTTCTATTCAAAGCCCTGAAGTATCTGAATTCTTCACTCCCTCAATTATCTCTAAAGATCATTTACTGAAAATGTTAACCAAAACTACATATACTTCTTCTGTGCAACCTGAAAATATACTGAATCACTTAACTAATAGTGTTAAGCATGTCCTTGCAGGCCCACTGCATAAACTGTTTAACCTAAGCTTAGCTACTGGTTTTGCCCCTGATAAGAGGTGTAGAGCAGTGGTGATACCCTTCTGTAAGGGTGGCCTTACAACCTACTCATGTAACTATAGACTTAGCCTTATGAGCCTCACCTGCAAAGCCACTGATGGTGTTATAACAGGTGCATCATCAGAAAGTATGAAAGAGACCAGCAGTGCCCCTCAGGGCTTTGTACTGGGATCTTTCTTTTTTGGTATTTACTTCTCATAGTTCCAAAACAGAGACACAATATCTCTGGCTAATAAAGTATGTGGATGACTGCAAACTGGTGTTGTTAAGTCACCCTATGATGCTCACATCTTCTATGATTAACTCTCCCTAGTAAACTCGGTAGTCTAAAAATGGGCTCAAACTAAAATGCAAAAAAAGTGCAGTACCATCAATTTTCATTGACAATCTTGCCTCTCATTATACTGTATAGACAACAGGGTCTATAGTAGATCACCAAACGCTTAAAAAAGCGAACGGTGATTGATCAACCCTATGTAAGCGAAAGCTTAAAATATCGAAGCAACAGAAACCCAAATTTTTTCCTAGGGAAAGAATTCGGTTGTCCATTTCTGTTGCTTTGGTATTTTCAGTGCTGAGGTGGAAAGCTACGGGGTCGGGTTCAGGTAAGTGTGCGATTGTGTGGATGTGAGTGTTAGGGCGGGTTAAGTGAGTTAGGGTTAGGGCGCAGGTTAGGTATGTGTGCAATTGTGTGGACATGAGGGTTAGGGCGGGTTAGGTGAGTTAGGGTTAGGTAGCGGGTGAGGTGAGTGTGCGATAGTGACGGACCTTAGGGTTAGGGTTTGGGTTAAGGTAAGTGGATAGTTAGTGAAGTGTGTATAGTTTACTGTAGGGTTAGGTGTCAGATTTTAGGTGTATGTGTGTGGATTGCTTGTTGTTTGGTGTGCTTGTGTTGTGTGTATGTGTTTTCGATCAGCGATTTTTTTTCCCTAGGAAAAAAAATCGCTGTTCTGACAGTTCGAGATTGTAAGCTTTCGCTTACATAGGGTCGATTAATTACCATTCGCTTTTTTAACCATTCGGTGATCTAATATAGACCCTAGACAACATACCACTACAAAAGAAAAATGTAATCAGGCACCAAATTACTTGGGTTGACAGCTCCCTATCTTTTAACCATCATGTGACAATGACTGTCAGGAAATCCTTCTATTTAGCTCAGCTAATTGCCAAAGGAATATCACCAAGGTCTAAAGAGAAAATGACTCACTTATACTCAGCATTGATCAAGCCAGCTATTAAGCACATCAGCCTCCATTGCAATCTATCTCACTAAATATATCAAACAATTAGAAAAACTCCAGAGGTTCCTAACCAAACATATCACAGGCCGAAAGTCCTTCAGCTAGCAGAGAGGCTGGAAGCTCTATTCCTTTATTCACTGTCTTACAGACTTTTGAGGATAGTTCTAGGTCTCAATTACTGTGCCATTACAGACCTGACTGTTCTGACTTCCTGTTTCTCTACAAGTCCAACATCTCCATCTGTACTACAACCAGAGACCTAAACCTTCACCAAAAGATAAATAGAACATGGTATAAGTTTATAACCTTGTTGATGCTGAAACCTCTAGAATAAACTTACCATGTATATTAAGCAGCATGACTCACTATCTTCCTTTAAACAAATTAGATGACTGGATAGGTATTCACAAATTTATTCCAAGACTGAATAGTATCGCCCACCTGGAAAAAGGAGGTGTGGCCTGAGGGAGGATTATGGCAAGGTGCAAATGGCCATAACACTCAGTGGTCCTGGACTGCCTTATGAATCTATAAAACTATCAAATAATCCTGGGAGGGTAATATTAGTAATTAGATAAGTAAAGGAACAATATGAAACTATTCTGCTGGACAATCCCTGGGAGAAAAGAACAGAAGACCAAACTGCAAAAGTTTGTACTGAAATTGCACCCTGCAAAAAAGCTTATGTGAGGTTCATAAACAATGGTACACAAACAGGCATTTCCCCTGTCTGCTATTACCATCAAAATGCACTGTCAAGGAATTATCAAGGTTTGTTGGGTAACCATGGGGAAAGTGATGCAGCTAGTGTGAAAAGTAAAGTTGCTTTATTGCAAAAATCTGTCAGAACCCTCCTCTAAAACTGAAATGCAATAGGCAACAGATAAGAGTAAACCTGATAACCCAGTCTCCCTCTCTCTCTTGGAACAGTTTCTATAACCTTTTTGTAGGGAATCATACTGAACAGGAGCTCCTCTGACACTAGCTAATCTGTCAGTGGAAGAAAAAGAGGAAATGTTGAAAGGTACAAACAACTCTTAAAACATTTCCCCTTTTTAAGATGTTTAGAATCACATTTGTTTCAAGTAATGGCCCTCTAATGCTGAAGTAACTCAGAAGAATTGTTTTCTAAATGATAATTCCTCAAAAGGACTGCTGCAGGGCTGACTGAGCCAAAATCATTTTAAGACGTTTCACTGGGACCAGGTGGGAAACAACACAACTTGGAGCTTGTGGGGGGACACTTATGAAGCCTGTGAGAAGAGTTTATCCTACAGGACTTATTGGGGAAGATGGACAAGGAAAGACAAGCATTATATACACCCTACCAGTAGAAAGAGTCTTGCATGTCATTTGGATATCTTAAATTTTCAATGATTTTGTTTGGGGGGGGGTCCAAAAAAGAGAATATCAAATTCAATATCTGGGATATCCTGTTAGATCTCATCACTCACAGAAGAAAGCACTTTGAGGCATGTCACCATTTGGTGGCAGATGCCAAATGCTACATCTCTAGCCAATATGTTTGCAGAGTTAAGAGAAAAGCAAAATACATGAAAACCAAATAAAGCTGTACCAAGCATCCTCCCCACAAATTTCCATTAATTTAAATTAAGAGGCGCAGACAGTTTAGTAATGGCTTGCTCAATTAGAGACGGCAAACAGCATGTGCAATGAGTAATTCAGGGTCAAGACCTGAATGGTAGAAAAATAAGTTCTCTTGTTTAATATTTTTTATGGGCCAAGTGACCAATTGCTAGGGTCACAAAGAACAACACTGGATTGATGAAATAAAACATGAAACAGTCTTTGAATTTAGGGTTATAATGCATGTATTACAAAATCAGAATAAAAGTTAAATAGTTTTAAATAAAAGAAGGTCAGAGGATGAAAGGGGAGCAGGTGGCAACTGTAGGATGTAAAGCAATTCTCAGTTTTTTAGAATTGTTAGTCACAGAATCCATTCCATACAGGAGAGTGCTGGATTTCAAAGATGGCTGCAGGCTGAGTAACAGGTTGATTAAAGCTCTCCCAGTGTGAAAACTGACAGACTGTTAAACAAAAAACAGTAAAATATGTCAATTTGGGTGAAATTCCGAAACTGGCTAGTAATTACATTGCCTGGATGCCAGCAAAGAAGACATTTGGGGAAAGTAAGGGAAAATCAACCAGAAAAGAAGACGAAGATAAAGCTCTGGCTAAGACGAACCTTGCAGCTATTCAGCAAAAAGCAGTTCAAGTTTCAACTTTAGTATGGGACATGGCTTCTAGTAAGTTAAAGAAAAAAATAAATCAAATGATCTCAAATGTATTTAAAATAAGTGAGATACTGCAGCAATACATAAAGTCAAACAACAAAACATCTGGAAGAAATAGAAGAAGCTTTAAGTGGCTATTTAGACAAGCTGATAAAACTGTAGAAATCAAGAGAGTGAAATGAAGGAAAGACTGTCTGAACATGAGGCTTCTCAAAAAAACTGTCAAAAATGGTACAATTAGAAGACAGGGCTCTCAGAGGAAACATGACTTTTTTGTTATACCGGAGAAACTGAAAAGAATAGACTGCATCATTTTTATGAAAGTATAGATAAGCAACTGGATTTGTGTTCTACACATGGATTTGTTAATTGAGCGGGCACATCATGTGTATGCTCAAAATCTGGCCCAAAGACAGCAGCAACATAGACCTATATTAGTAAAGATGAAACGATAATAGCAGAAAGAGCTACTTTTAACAAAACTGAGGCAGAATGGATAAGTCTTAAAAACTGGGACACCAGAGTCACTGTGAAAAATGATTACTCACTTTACATCAAGCAGAAGATAAATTCAAAAGCTCCTCCCATCTTGAAGACCTCACTGCTTATGTGGAATCCTTCAATGCCAAATTACATGTACATGTAAATAGCTTCAAAGATGCATCAACCCCATCAGAAATAAATACAATGTCAAATTTAAAAACAAACCCCTATGGTGGAACCCAAATATAAGCATGCTCTATAATAAAAGAAAAAAATGACTGTATCCAAAAATAAATATAACTCTCAAGATGCTAAAAATGCTCTTGCTAAACTAAACAAGAAGCTCCAGGCCCTGATTAAATCAAGTAAAGCTAGACATGAGGTAAAAATAACCACCCAGGCGAAGAATAGACTCAAAGCCTTTTTTTTAATTATATTAACAATCGAAAAAACAATGCCCAGCACTGTGCAGAGATAACAGTACATGATTTTGCATACTCAGACTCAGAGGATACAGCCAATCTACTGTCAGATAAATTTAGCTCAAAATTCAACCCCCTTCCCTCCACTATTCTCTTATCCCATATACAAATACACCTACACATCTATCCATTCTCTGATTACATATACAAATACACCTACACACCAATCCAGTCTCCCAAGAAAAGGTTCTCAAGGTGCTATCTTAGGTCAAGAATACTATATCTATGGGGCTAGATAACATACCAGGCTACCTACTGGTCAGCCTGAAACATGACTGATCCCCTACAAAAGCTAGTCCACAGCCTCTTCAATATGGGCTTTATGCCAGATAAATACATTCCAGCAACAGTCATTCCCTTGCACAAAGGTGGGCCTTCAATGATAATTAGAGACCAATAAGCCTGACCATTCTCATCTGTAAGGCCTTGGAAAGGATCATTATGAAATTAATAAATAAAGATATAGGTAATCTACAGACTCTCAACTCAACCCAGTATGGATTCATCAAGGACAAGTCCTGCCTATTAACCTGGTCCACGTCTTCAAAAAGTTAATGAAGCAAGGGACGAAGGCAGAACAGTAAATATCACTTATCTAGACCTCAAAAAGGCATTCAATATCAGCCCATATTCAGGTATTGAGACTAAATGTCAATCCCTATGTAACTCATTGGATAGTAAACTGTCTCACAAGTACAACCCAAGAGTAAGGGTGGGCTTCTCCACCTACTCCAAAAGAATTGCCACTGGAGGTATACAGAAATGTTCAGTCTTTGGGCCTCTCCTCCTTGACATTTATTTGTTGGAGGTCAAAGCTAATGTTAAGGGTTTGTGGCCGATCAAATCTGGAGATGACTGCAAACTTGGTGCCATCATAAACTCCAAGACCCTCCAAGAGGACCTGTCTTTGACAAATAGTTGGTGTCAAAACAGTGGACTAAAACTAAATGCCAAGAAGTGTACAATCATATCCTTTACATGATTCCCCTTGTGACCATCACATTGATAACACACTCCTGAAAATTGATCCCATAGTTAGGGATCTGGGAGCTTATATGAACAATGAACTGTCCTTCGATTACATATCTACTGTTGTATGGAAGTCCTTTTTTACTGCACAGCTTACATCACAAGGAACTGCATCCAGATCCAGGGATGGAATTCTTCCACAGTACTCAGCACTCATCTTAAAAACTATGCAGACTGTCTCAAATCACATCTCCTCAGTTTCACACATGCTGCTGAGATGTGACCTCTGCTTTGTGCACAGAGCTTCAACAGACACTATTCTGTTAGACTATTAGCCATTCACAAGTCCAGTATTATAAACACCTGCTCAAGGGATCTCAATCTCTTTTGCAAGATAAAACAGAACATCTTGGAAGGACTGGTTTGCATCACACAGACAACAGCTTCCATGGAACAACATTCCACACTACATAAAATAAGTACCTATGAACCTAGAAGAGAAGCTTATCCCAGCAATTAGGGGATGTTGACAGGCACAATTCAAGTTCACAAATCCAGCTGTCTTCAGAACATTTTTTCTGCAGTATCAAATACATTTGCACATGTAGAACAGCTTGTGGAAGGAATCAAAATGTCTAGCCAACAAAGAGTGAACTAGCAAGATAAAGGGGACTCTGCTTCTCACTCTTGTGATGATTATAAAGTCCATAGAGAGACTTTTCCAGTGAGTCTTTTACCACTATGTCATAGGAAAATGTTTAAGTGACAGAAAAAAGGCCACCAGCTGACTAAAAAAAAAACAGGAGTATCTTAGACTTGAAACAGAGACTGGTAATGTGAGATTCTTGTTGGTCGTCTTCCTGATCATCTCAATGTGAAACTATTAAACATGTGTGTGATGATATGGGCATGTTTTTGTAAAGAATGACATGTCCTTTGAATATCAAACTGATTTTTATATGATGCTTGTGTTACAAATGTATTAGAACTGTATGTCATTTGTACATCAAACTGATTTTTACAGATGCTTGTGCTGAAAATATATTTGTAAGCTTTGCTTGTGTTAAAATGTATCAACAGTGCACTCTGCTGGAATGAAAAGAAATGTACATGTATTATTGCAACAGAATTAAATGTACCAGTTAGTGTACTTTAGCAAAATTAAGGGAAATTTAAATGAGCTGTTAAACCATTAAAACAGCACACCACAGTGCTGAATAGGACCAATAATGCTAGGTATGGGAAAAAGCCTTTGTTCATTAACTCAGTAGAAAGAGGGGAAGCCCCAGGCACTGCCATAATCATTTAGATTTGTATTGTAGCCGTCTATGCTAAACTCCTGTCTCAGTTTCAAAGGGGAATACTGTGAAAAATTAGAGTCAGGTGACAAGATGAGGTCATTGTGGCAGCCTTCTTGGAAACTATATTTTAGATATTATGAAGAGAAATCTCAGAGTATTGAGTATTCTGTTTGGGGGGCCTGACTGGAAAGACTGTTCATGTATTTCATCTTACCTTGCCTAAGTAAGTTATTAGGAAACAGTACATTCTCTTATATTCAGTCAGGAATATAGTAAAGCTTAGTTAAGAGAGTTTTTTTCATTATTTGTACAAGTCTGTCCATCAATGTTAAATTCAACATTTTCTGTGATTTGAGCTCTGTGGTTTACTGTAAATATATATTCAATATCTTCATGTTATTTTATTATTTATTATTAAATATAGTTTACTGTTGCTGGTCCTTATAGAAAGTATATAGCCTTTGAGAGTACTTATATTTATTTGGTGACACTGTGTGGGCCATTCCAAAAGGCTTAGCTGTCTTGGTCAGCTACTATCATTTGTATTAATATTAACTTCAGTCAGCATAACTGGATACCCTTTTAAGAGCCTTACAGTAACTGACTGGTGGCAGTGAATCTACCTTATAGTCAGGGCAAAGTTGGCAGAGCGGATAATCTGTGCCAGCCTTTCCCAGATGTGTGTGTGTGTGAAAATTAAATCTTAAAGAGTGTGTGTGTCAGCAACTTGGGGCAGGGACAAGAAACACTGGGTTCACAGAGAAGGTGCTGGAGGACTTAGCTTGGACACTTGGCTGAGGACCTAACCTTACAGCTGTACCAGTGGGAGTCTTATTGGGGACCTGGAGGGAGACAGATACAGAGACATCCAGACCCCTGGCTGTGCTCCCTGTGTGCTCTTAAAGGAAATTTTACTTGATGCAGGGAGGTCTACATCTGGAAATAGTGTATCCATTTGCACTCCAGGTGCATGTCCCTCACCAGTGTCAGTGGTGAGGATTCAGGCTCCTTGATTACTGGCTCAGTGTGGGGAAGTCACATATTGGTGACAGTGGTGGCCATCACATATTGGTAGCAGTGGTGGACATCACAATGTGGATGAAGTATAAAGCGTCAATTCCACTGGATATAGTTTAGCAATATGAGCTGTGGCACTGCAAGAAAAAGTAGCTGAAAAGGTCTGCTGAATTTGTTAAACTAGCATAAACTACAGTTTATGTTGTTAATGTTTAGGACACTTAATGGTCTAAAGAAGTAATTGTAAGCAAAACAGTTTTTGTTCTCATTAATATTTGCATTACATTTCCTAATGTTAATGACAAGTTATACTGTAAAGTACTTCTGTATAGTATGCAATCTGAGATATTTTAAATAAGTGAGGAAGATGGAGTTTTGTCAGTTACTCCTTTATATGCCAGTGATATTAAACTAAGAAAGTATTTTTCCTAGCTGTGATGCATGCTGTCTTTACACAGTAATGAGGTAAGGAAAGCTGGAAAGAAACAAATTAAAGTTAATATAATGCTGTAATCTTCGCCTGCAGGATGTAAAAGTACACTGACCATATTATACATTAAATTAAAAAAAAGAAGTTATGCACTTACCATAAAATTCCATCTGTATAGTCTATTTTCATTCTTCCTCAACTGTTGGATTTGGATCTGAACCTCAGATCCGACTTGGCTGTTATTAAAGCTCGTGGTAACCAAAAAAGTTCTTGATCTTCTCCCTTACCCATAATGCACCAATCTCTAACATATTCCAGATCTTGTTTACTGATTTTGCCTAAAAATGACAAGTGCCAGCATGTATACATAAAGATACATACATTTGTATATGCCATACAGAAAGAACTATTTCTGGAGCTCAGTCAAACAGGACAGTGGTATCCTTACAATATCTCATTATTCCAGAAGTTTGTAGAAACAAAGGATGGAGATTGGTGGGCAGAAAGTTGAGAAAGAATGAAAATGGACAACATAGACGGAACATCATGGTGAGTACATAACTTTTTTATCTGATGCTGTCAATTTTCATTCTATCCTCAACTACTGGGACAGAGTCCTCAGCTACCTAAAACCTTGAGTGGAATCTAAGGAAGGATATTCCTGAGTACAGATGAACCAAAAGATGCTCTACCCTTAAGACCAGATCTAATTTTTACTGAGTGATAAAGGTATGAGAACTTGCCCAAGTTGCTGCTGCACCTATGTCGTCCATGAAAATCCTTGATAAAAACACTGAAGAAGTTGTCATGGGTCTAGCTGAATGGGATCTTACAGGTTTAGCTAAGGTAAGATCCAATTTGTTACAGATAAAGGAAATACAATCAGTCAGCCATCTAGCTAAAGTTATTTTGTGACTGTTTACTCAAGTTCAAATCTGAAAAGGAAACAAACCACTCATCTCTTTTTCTTATTTCTTTTGTCCTGTGCAGATAAAAATCTAATTGTCTGTGAACATCCAATAAATACAACATATTTTCAACTTTGTTTGCAAATTTAGGAAAGAATACTGGCAAATTAACAGACTGATTGATATTAGATTTTGACATTACCTTGGGAAGGAAGGAAAAAGAAGTTATGTCTTACCATAATGTTCCATCTGTGTTGTTGATCTTCGTTCATTCATTACTGATGTGTTATCGGTTCCGTCCCTGGAACTGAGCCGGGCAATATCAAGCTCGCTTTAGCCAAAAACTCTTGAGCCAAGGTCCTACCCAGAATGCTCTGCTCCCTGTTACCTCAGATCAAATTTGCAAGTTGATAGATAAAAGTAGAGGCTACCTCTGGTCATAACAGACCTACAAGAAAGGAGTACATGAGATCAACCAAGAACCTCCAGAAGGGGGACGGAGGGTGGGAAGTAATGAATGAATGAAGATCAACAACACAGATGGAATGTTATGGTAAGACATAACTTTTTTATCTGATGTTGTTGGACAGAGTCCCAGGATACCTGTATTCCTGGGTGGCCCTTATGGAAGGACATTCCTGAGCACCATGGAGCCAAAGGAAGCTCTACCTCTGGAGGCCAAGTCCAATTTGAAATGAAGAATAAAGGTATAAGGTTTGGCCCAAGTCACAGCTGAGCAAATATCATTGAGGGAAGCCTTAGTATGGAAAGCTGCTGAAGTTGCCATAGATCTTGTAGAATGTGCTTTGACTCTATGAGGCAAGGTGAGATTGTTTTTGTTGTAGATAAAGGTGATACAATTTCTCAACCACGAAACCAATGTAACTTTTGATACAGGATGACCCTGTCTAAGTCCAGAAAAAGCCAGAAAAAAAGCCAGAAACAGTTGGTCCGATTTACGGGTAGATTTTGTTCTGTCCAGATAAAATCGCATTTGCTTATGAACATCCAAGGAGTGCAGGCAGTACTCTACCTTGTTACAATGGTTAGGAAAGAACACTGGGAGATCAATAGACTGGTTGATAGATTGCTCTGACACCACTTTTGGAAAAAAAGTAGAACTGGTTCTCAGTGATACCCTATCCTTATGGAAGACAAGATATGGAGGTTTGATGCATAAGGCCTGAAGTTCTGACAATCACCTGGCCGATGTGATTGCAATCAGAAACAAAGTTTTCCTTGAGAGATACCTTACATCACAAGAAGGCGCAGGTTCAAAGGGTGGAGCTGTTAAAACTTGCAGAACCAAAGCCAAATCCCAAGGTTGTACGGGTTCTCTAAAGGGAGGTTTTAGGTGGATAACCCCTTTCAAGAAAGTCTTACAGAGTCTGTGTGACATAAGTGAAGAATCTTGAAAACCAATATGAAAATTTGAGATGGCAGCTAAATGTACACGGATAGTAGAGGTAAACACCCCAGAGCAGAAAAGATGTGATAAGTAATCCAATACCACCGAGACCGGGGCTGACATGGGGTCTAATTGCTTATCTGCTGCCCATAGAGAGAGCCTATTCCATTTGTTAAGATAGATTAGTCTGGTGGATGATTTATGAGATGCAATAAGAATATTGCAAACAGGGGACAAAAGGTTTTCATGCCTGGCAATCATAGAAAGTGGAGAAACTAAGCTGCCAGTTTCAGGGCTGTTAGACTGGGGTAAATCAGACCCTGCGGATGGGAGATCAACATTGGGGATGGATTGAGGATCCATGGTTGATCTAGCAGGTGAGGCCAGAGGAAGGGGAACCAGACTTGTCGAGGCCAATATGGAGCAATGAGGATCACTTTGCTCTTCAACTGTCATGCTTTCTTTAGAAATTGAGAGATGAGGGGGAGAGGAGGATAGGCATAAAGAAGTCCCGAGGGCCAAGCATGGACTACAGTATCCCTTGGTGACTGTCCCCGAGGGGTTATCAGGGCAAAGTAGTTGCTGCACTTGTAGTTGTTTGGGGAGGCAAATAGATCGCAGCAAGGCTGGCCCCAGTGGTTGAAGATTTTTGCAGTTATCACAGGATTGAAGGACCACTCGTGAGGCTGTAGAATGCACCTGCTCAATTTGTCCGCTATCATGTTGTACCTCCCTTGAATGTGCGTTGCAATCAGAAAGCAGTTGTGAGCTATCACCCATTGCCATATTCTCAAGGCCTCTTGACATAACGGATAAGACCTGGTGCCCCCTTGTTTGTTGATGTACCAGACCACTGACATGTTGTCTGATTGGATCGCAATAGTCAGGGATGAAAGGATGGAGTGAAATGCTTGCAACACTAGAAGCACCGCCCTCATTTCCAAGACATTGATATGCAAAAGGGCCTCTGACTCCGACCAGGTGCCTTTGACCAAGTTTCCCTGACATAGCCCCCCCCCATCAGAGAGGTGTCCGTGGTCACAATGGCTATCAGTTGATGGGGGTTGAAAGGGCGAGATCATCATTGGGGATTTTGAGATGTCCACCAGAGTAAATCTTGCTTACATCTTTGAGTTACACTTGTTTGAAAAGACAAGGGATGTTGAAGAGGGTACCACTGAGTGAGAAGTAGCCATTGAAGAAGTCTCATGTGGAATCTTGCTAGAGGCACAATGACAATCGAAGCTGCCATTGACCCCAATAGCTGAAATACAGATCGAGCTGAGGATTTGTGGTGACAGAGCAGCGGTTGAACTTGTTGTCTTATTCTCTGAAGTCTGTGTTCTGGAAGGGATGCTGTGCAATTTCTCGTGTCCAACAGTACCCCTATAAATTCCAAAGAGTGAGTTTGGGTTGTGTTGGATTTCTTCCAGTTTATAATGATTCCCAGATTTCGAGCTGTTAAGAGAATATATTGCAGGACTTCTTCAAGTAGATGCTTGGTGGGGGCGGTAATGAGCCAGTCATCTAGATATGGAAACGCCTGGAATCCTTGAAGTCGCAAGTGAGCGATAACCACTGCCATGCATTTTGTGAACACTCTCGGGACTGTAGAGAGACCAAAGGGTGGGGCTCAAAACTGGTAGTGACTGGCTCCAATACGGAAGTGGAGGTATCTTCTTCAGCGTTTGTCCATTTTTATGTGGCAATACGCATCTTGAAGATCTACAGAGCACATCCAATCGTCTTCTTCCAGAAGAGGAAGGACAGACTGAACCGTGACCATACAGAATTTCTCTCTTTTTTACAAATTTGTTTAGTGTACTGAGATCCAGAATTGATCTCCAGTCCCCTGTCTTTTTTGGCACTAAAAAGAACCTTGAATAAAATCCGGATCCTATCTGGTCTGGGGGGACCATCTGGATGACTCTTTTTTGTAGCAGCGTTTTGATTTTGTGTTCTGCTGTTTCCCACTGACTGGGTGGAATGTCGGGTAACACTCTTGATGAAACTGGGCAAAGATGGAAGGGGATGTGATAGCCTCTGGATATAATGTGCTGTACCTAAGAGTCAGTTGTTATCTTTTCTCAGGCAGCTGGGGACAAGGAGAAATGACCTCCAACCGCTTCCAGAGGTGAGCAGTTGGACAACGCATCAGGAGTGCTAATAGGGTTGGGCAAAGAAAGAATCTCTAGAACCCTGGTTTTGCGGACCTCCTCTGCCCCAAAAGGGGTGTCTTCCATTGGAGTTTCCCCCTCTGCCTCTAGGGGAAAACTCAGCATGTGCATTCCAGAAAGAACCCTGTGATTTCTTTTGCCAGATCTTTCCGCTACTCTGATTTCTGGAATAGAATCCCTGAGGAGTGGAGTGTCTGACACCAACAGCAGACAAGGTCTTGCCGTCTTGTTTGCACCATGCCAGTGTATCCTTGACTTTAGGGCCAAACAAAGAGGTGGCCTCTATGGGGGCATTCATGAAGGAAGCCTTAAAGGAGTCCCGCAAAGTCACAAAGGTGCATCCAAGCATGTCATCTGGCAACTATACTTGCGCCTGCAGCTCTAGCCACCCCTTCTGTTACGTGAGAAATAAGACACATGGAAGAGTTGGAAATGGACTCTAGGGTGGACTATCTGAGAAGCCACATTATCATGGAATTCATCAGAAACAGCTCTTGCCAAGGTTTCAGAGACCTGGTTGATAAGATCTCACTGAAGTCTGGTAAATGTGCCAAATAATTAAAAGACCTTACTGCGAAGGTCGATGAAGCAAACACACACTTCCCTAATCTGTCAATCACCCGGGACTCCTTGTTGGGTGGATGGACAGTTTGGCTCTCTTCTGCCAAATCCTTCTTAGTAGCAGCTGCCAACACCATAGCATCTACTGGAAGACCACGTGACCAGTGGGGGTGCTCAGCAGGGGGGCGATAATATTTTATCTGGCCTCTTAGATATCGCTTCCATGGTATCAAGAGCCTTCCATGGGGGCTGGACAAGCTCATCAGCAGGTGGGGTGACGCAGGAGGTAGGGGACCAGGCATGAAAAGCCTGCAGGAATATGGATTCCTCAGAGGAAGGATTAGAGGGCTTCCAGTCACCCCTCTGCCTAAGGATATCGAGGATGTCACCAAAGGACACCTAATCAGAGGGTGACTGTGGGGATCCTTCCCCATCATCAAAATCCGTATCTTCAGTCAGTGACTCCTCAGTGGAGTCCATGTGTTTCTTCTTACACGATGCTTTGCGGGGTGCTTCTTCAGTGGGAGGTTCTGGGGAAGACTGCAAAGTGGGGGTCTCCTGAGAAGGAGAGACCTGAGGCTCTTGTGCCTGGTGTCCGGGAGTTGAGATTGTGTCAGTTGCAGTACAGAGGGGGAGAGGACTACGACAAATGAGCTTTGCCAGCGGAGGCAAGCGCCCTCTCCATGCCCTGGAAGGCTGGCCCGCCCAAGGAGGGATGGGAGCGCAGAACTGAGCATGACAACCTCGGAACCGGGGGTCACACCCCATCCCGACGAGCCCGCCCCCAGACCAGGAGTCTCAAGAGGACCATGAACCGTAAGAGAGAGAGCATCCCTGGAAGGTGCCATAGAAAAAATCGGCGTGGGGCCAGGAATGCCCTCCTCAATGGCACAGCCACTGGCCTGAGAACAGCCCAATGTCCAGTGCACCGAAGGCCACAAGGACGACTCTGGTTCCAAAGTGAGATCCACTACTGGAGTCGGAGGGAGGGAAGCTGCTGTTGGAGTAATAGACTTCGAAACCTGAGTGGAAGTCGAAGGAGGAGTATACGTTGGGGTTTGAGGCAAAATACATTCACCTGAATGAGGGAACGTGGACTTCGACGGTTGAGAGAGATCTCTGGCCACAAGCAACTGGTCAGCAAGCCGCAACACATCCTGCTCATAAAGACTCTTGTCTGACCTCATGGAGAAGGCTGATGACAATTCTGGCATTTCCAGGAAAGGGCTATACTGACTACTTGCAAAAGGATCCAGTGAAGGGGAATATTTGGTCCTTGCTAATTCAATAGGTGCAGAGCTTGGAGCTGAAGAAGTCTGCACTGAAGAAAACAGTGTGGAAAAGGTTTGCGCCAAGGATGTCAGCTGAAGGTGTCTGCACCGTAAAGGCAAAGGTCTGCCCTGAAGGATACGGTGCCATAGTGGAAAGTGTTTGCACCAGCAATATGGATGGTGCCGAGAAGGACTGCACCGAAGTACATGTCTGTGCCGAAAAAGTCTGCACCGTGGAGTACAGAAGAGTCATACTTGGAGCCGCAGGAGACTGCACCAACAGTGCCAAAGGGGACTGAACCTGTATTGATGGTGCCATTACGGGTTGCAACAGAACTGTTGGAACCATAGTTGACTCCACCAGGAACTCCGGTGCCGATATCGATAAAGGAGACATGGCTGTAGTCAGGATCATTTGGGGCTGTGCCGAGCCTGGAGCTGACAGCGTCACAGGTGGCAGCGCTGGAGTAGTAATCAATTTCATCTTCTTATGAGTCGACTCCCTACAATCTCCAGAGGGAGAAGAAGGGAGTGACTTTGATGAAGAAGAGGAAGAATGCCTCTTGCGGGGTTTAACAGGAGGGGGTGACCCCTCCAACCCAGAAATAGCCTCAGAGAAAGGAGACTTGACGAGACCTTTCAAAATTAACTTATTCTTCCTCTCATTGAGAGTCCTGGTAGAGACATTTTTACAAATCCCACAAGGAGGATCTACAGTCAAGTGAGAGACATTAAGACAGTAAACACATAAGTCATGGCCATTGGAAAGTGGTAACTTACGGCCGCAATCCTTGCACTGCTTGAAACCAACGGAACCTTTCTTATCCGCCATAGCTGTTGTGGAGAAGAAGCACAGTAGCAAAAGGAAGAATAACGGCTACCCAAGAAAAAGGGTAAAAGAGAAAAAAAAGGATTACCAACGATGACAATGGAAAATTACCACAAGGTAAGAAAAGATGGTAATAAAGGGAAAAGACTAAAGGGAGATCTAAAGTGTGCGATAGGGTAGGAAGATATTAGAATAAACTTCTGAGAAAATAATTTAGAGTAATAATATATAAATTGTCAAAAATTAAGACAGCTGAGAGAGTGGCTTGACATGGTTGTTCAGACACTCGGCAAATGAGATCTGAGGTAACAGAGAGCAGAGCATTCTGGGTAGGACCTTGACTCAAGAGTTTTTGGCTGATACGAGCTTGATATTGGACGGCTCAGTTCCGAGGATGGAACCGATAACCCATCAGTAAGGAATGAATGAAGATTAACAACATCAGATGCATTGGTTTGTAATGTGACCCTATCCTTATGAAAAGCAAGTAGGGAGGTTTTAAAGACAAGTCTGAAGTTCTGGAATCCTCCTAGATGAGGTAATGCCCACTAGAAAGACAGTTTTCCAAGTAAGATATTTAAGGTCACATTTAGCTGCTGGTTCAAAGGGGGAATGTATTAATGTCTGCAGTACCAAGTTCAGATTTCATGGTGGAGTAGAGTCTTTACACAGGGGTCTCAATAGGAGAGTGCCTCTCAAGAATGCTTTGCAAAGTTTAGAACAGACCACAGAAGAATCTTCAAATCCCATATGAAAATTAGCTGTTGGGCTAATTGAACCTTAATGGTAGAGGAGCTCACGCCTTCTTTAAAGAGTAAAGTTAAAATTTCAAGTATGTTATGTATTGGAGCTGAAAATGGATCAATATGATTTTGCTGTGCCCAGTAAATAAATCATTTCCATTTACTTGTATAATGTTTCCTTGTTGAAGGTTTATGGGGGGATAAAAGAATATGGCAGATAGGGAAGAGAGCACTGACTGTTTGGTTATTAGTGGAATTGGAGAAACCACATTGTTAGCTTGTGGTCTGAGATTTATGGGTGAATCATGCCTGCTGGGTGAGACAGGAGGTCTGGAATCATATCCAGAATCCAAGGCTGGTAAAGCAGATGAGGCCATAGGATGGGGAACCAAATCTGTCAAGGCCAGTAGGGTCCAATGAGGATGACTTTGCTCTTCAAATTGGCCGCTGTCTGCAGAAATTTTGGAATTAGTGGAACTGGCTGGTAAGCATAAAGTGGACTGGGTGGCCAATCGTAGAACATCTATCGGTGATTCCCCCTGAGGGGAGATTAGGGCAAAGTAGTGCCTGCATCTGATGTTTAGGAGAGAAGCAAAAAGATCACAGCAAGGCTGGCCCCATTGATGGAAAATCATTTCTGTCACTTTCTTGTTGAGAGACCTCTTGTGAGGTAGAAGAATGGACCTACTCAATTTGTCTGCTATCACACTGGACTTCCCGAAATGTGTGTTGCTATAAGAAAGCCGTTAGATGAGATACTGCCACACTCTTAAGTGCTTACTGACATAATGGGTATGATTTGGTCCCTCCTCGTTTGCTGATGTACCAAACTAATGACATATTGTCTGGTTGAATAGCAATTGTCCTTGAACAGACAGCATCCTGGAGGGCCTACAATGCTAACACTGCTCTCAGCTCTAGAACATTTACATGCAAGTTGGCCTCTTTGGGGGCCCAAGTGCCTTAGACTGTTTTCCCCAGAAAGTGCCCCCCAACTGGGAAGCGTATGTGGTCACTATGGCCTTGGGCTGAGTGAGAATGCATGGATGGTCTTGTATGACCTGATCTGATTGAATCCACCACCTGAAATTTCTCTTGCATGCCTGAGTGATTCTTATTTTTGCTGACATACGTTGGTAAAGAATCATCCACTGTGTTGCTAGCATCCACTGAAGAATTCTCATATGAAATCTGGCGAGAGGTACTAAGGTTATTGCCGCTGACATTGATCCTAAAACTTGAACGACCAAGTGAGCTGAGATTTTGGTACTGTGAACTATTTTTCTGACCTGGAATCTGATCGCCTGTACTCTTGACAGAGGAAGAGAACCTATTACTGACTTTGTGTTGAAAACTACTCCTACGAATTCTAAATTTTGAGTTGGATGGAGGTGAGACTTGTTGCAATTTATGGTAATCCCCAGATGAGAGCAAATCTGGAATACCTGATTTCTTTCCCTTATTAACAGATGCCTGGTTTAGGGCAGTAATGAGACAGCTGTCTAGATATGGAAATACCCGTAATCCCTGCAGTCTCAAGTGAGCTACTACTACTGCCATACATCTGGTGAACACCCTGGGGGCTGTGGTGAGGCCAAAGGGCAGAGCTCTGAGCTGGTAGTGACTGGCTCCCAGCCAGAAGTGTAAATACCTTCTGGACTGTCTGTTCATTTTTATGTGATAGTATGCATCCTGAAGGTCTACTGAGTACATCCAGTCATCCTTGCCCAGAAAAGGTAGAATGAACTGAACCATGACCATCCAAAACTTTGTGTCAAACTGACTTATTCAAGTAGCTGAGATTCAAACTTGGACTCCAGTTCCCTATTTTCTTTGGCACTAAAAACAATCTTGAGTAAGTTCCGGATTCTATCTGGTATGTCGGACTTCATGGATGACTCTTTTTTTTCTAGCAGCTTTTCTCCTTGTATTGCTGCTTCTTTCCTCTGACTAGATGAAACATTGGGAACTTTGCTTAGAGATGAAGGTGGAAGTGAAAACGACATCATATAACCTCTAGAAATAATCCTATACACCCAAGTATCTTTTGTTATGCCTAGCCATACTCTCTGGTGCAGGGATATTAGACCCCCAATTACCTCCAGAGGGGGACAACTAGGCCTCCTTTCAGGAGTGCTGGTAGGCTCTGTCAGAGAAAGAATCTCTGGAGCCCTGGTTTGTGGGCCTCCTGCACCATGGGGTGGCGATGTCCATTAGAGTTACCCCCCCCTCTGCCCTTAGGGGAACTTTCTCCACATATGTTCTGGAAAGGATCCTGGGACATCTTGAACCACATCTTCTGACCACCTCATTGCTTCTTAGAAGTGGATCTCTGAGGGGGTCGAAAAACATACTCCCACTGCAGAGAGGGTCTTTCCATCCTTCGCACACCTGGATAATGTGTCTTTTCTTTTGGGTTCAAGCAAGAAGTGCCGTCAAAGGCAGCATTGATGAACTGGGACTTGAATGGCTATGCAAAATCACATAGCCACATCAGACATGCCTCCTAATAGATAGGTTCATAGGTTCATAGGTTCATACTAGGCTATCTGCCCGAGGGCATTTACAAGCCTAGCCCATCGTTTGTGGGATGGTCTCCGATGCATCGCAGGGTTGCCACCAGTCTTGAGGTGTGGTGGGTGTTGATGAATATATGGACCCCCCTCCTTTGTATGGTATTGTTTTTTTTGGGGGCCATGATATGAGGTAAACCCTGATAAGCGGGGTGCTCTCAGGCTCTGAACCAGGTTTTTTCTGTCACAGCACAGACATCCGATGTTCTCCATACTGAGAAGGGCCTAGAAAGATTTTGAATTTAGACTTTTTTTTGGAGGCAGCATTGCAGCACATTTAGTTTTTTTTCCTTTTTTGTGTTCTAGGGTGGTAAGTTTAGTTGCCTAGCCTTGCCTAAAAGGCAGGCATGGGGGGCAACCATGGGGCCAAGAATCCGGAATCCAGGGGTGCGGGTGTGGGGTGTTCCCCTTTGTCCAGCCTGGCAGCCAGTCCAGTGCATCAGCCATCAGCCAGAGAATGACACCCTTTGAATGACACTGAAGTTATTGCCAATTGTTAAACTGATCATTCTAGCTGGCATCCTCTTATCTGGCATCAGTGGCATCATTCAGGTCAAGGGCTCAGGGTCATACCTGGTCAGGCTCTCTTTTCAGAGAGCTCCTAGCTCTTTTAATGTGTCTGAACCCACTGCCCTTGAGGTACCTTTGGCTGCATGTGAAATAAGCCTCATGGATGAATTTGAGATATAATGGAGGGTAGCCAACTGACAGGCTACCGATGATTAGGCCGCAGCAGAACCAGTTCCTGAAAGGGAATTTGAAAATTCTTTGATCAAATCCCTTTGCAGACTAGTAAAATGTGCCGGATAGTTCATCAAACTAAGAGCAAAGGTCACTGGAGAGTAGACATGCTTCACAAACCTGTCAATTGCCATAGACTCCCTGTTAGGGGGATGATCAGAGGAACTCTGTTCAGCAAGTTTCTTCTTGGTGGTTGCCTCTACGAACATGGCATCCATTGGCACCCCTTTACCCCAAAATTTCTTCCCTACAGAGGGGGCTAAAATCCTAGCCTCTTACGTACTGGTTCAACTGGATCAAGCTCATTCCATACTTGCCAAGAGACCAAATCAATGAGCTCATCAGTGGACGGAGTAACCCAGGAAGTAGATGGGGCAGCTCCAAAGGCCTCGAGAAATACTGACTCCTCAGGTGAAGGATTGCTGGGGGTCCAACCACCTCTCTGTTTAAGGATCTCAAGGATGTCTCCAAATGAGGTGTCTTCCGGAGGTGATCGTGGGGACCCTTCTCCCTCATCAAAGTCAGTATCCTCAGTGACTGACTCTTATGGAGAGTCCACGTGCCTCCTCTTGCACTTTCTCTTCTTAGAGACTTCCTTGGTGGGGTGCTCCAGGAAAGTGGCAGAAGACACTAATAAACCCTGCTGGGTGGTCTGGAGACCTCAAACTGGCTGTCCCTGTGGCATAGAATGATAAGGCTCCAAGCACAGAGACATCTGGGGAGTAGACTGAGGATATGAGGAGGTTAGATCTGTCTTGTTGGAGCAGAAAATACCCTCTTCACAATCTTCACAACCCTGAAGGCAGATCACCCTGGAGAGAGAGAAGATCCCGGTGTCAAGAAGGCAAGCTTCTGGACTGCTGTCTCCTCCTGCCTCAAAAGCATTCTCCCTGAGGAGGAAGTCAGAGCCGAGCTATACAATGCTGAAGCACCAAGGTGCAAAGACGGCTCTAAAATCTTCAGAGTCAAATCCAACACCTTGGACACAACAAGGAAGCTTCAGCTCTGAGAGTCATCCAGATCCAAAGATGTTGGAGCTAGAGCACTCAAAGTAAGCTTCGGATCCGAAGATAAGGTTATCTTCGGATCCGAGCCAGATGGACCCAGAAGGCTCAGATCCAGGCACTCTGAAGCAACCAAAGGAATCAGAGAAGAAGCATGAAGTGGTGGTGTGGCAGACGGATAGGCCTCCTGACTTGAAGGGGTAGGAGCCAGTAAATCACCCAAGTGGTACCAAGAGGAACTTACGCATCATTTTGTCCACATCTTCCTCTGTCAAACTCCTGGATGAACAAGACGAAGAAAGGAAGGAGATTTTGACTGGCGCCTTTCCAAAAACAGTGAAGTACCGTAGAAGGCAAAGGATCAAGAGAAGAGGAATATCTGGTCCTTGGAAGAACAGTGGTACCAGAGACTGTCGGATCCAAAGGTATAAGATCCATTAATTTATTTTTCTTTGGAAACAAAGGAGAGGAACTTTAAGAGCTTTTCGGATCTGATTTAGCTCTCTTCCTATAAGACTCTGAAATTGGGATTGTGGAAGTGGAAGGCATTGGAGACAAAGATCTGAACTCCTTAGATTTAATCTTGGAGGACTGAGTCCCAGTGACAGCTTCACTAAAAGATGATGGCAGCAAACTCTTTAGGATGAGTTTATTTTTCCTGTCCTCTAAAGCTTTGGGGTTGAAAATGTGGCAAATAAGAGTAATCCTCCTAAAGGTGCTGCTAGCCTAGGCAATAAACACAAACAGTGTGGACATGAAAGAGAGACAACCTATGCCCATACTTTATACACCTTTTGAATCCAGAAGGACCTTTGTCAACCATTTCGAAAAAACTAAGTAAGTAAACAAGAAGGATTTTTTTTTAATATGAGAAAGATAAAAAAAGTCAGAAAACGATAGTAATAAAGCTTCACTCAAGTGTGCAACAGGAAAGAGAAGGGAGGACAACTGCCAACAAGGGTAAAAAGAGATATACAATATTGCACAAGGGTAAGGGAAAAGTAAATGAGTAATGTATACAAAGTTAGGAAGATATCAGAAACATTTTTAACTGCAAAAAACTAGCACTTATCTGTGCAACCCAAGAGCTAAGGCTGACCACGTATTTCCTTGAAATTAGGCAAAATGAGATCTAGGGTAATGTTAGGAGCTGGTTCACTGTGGGTAAGGGAGAAGTTTGAGAGCTTTTTTTTGGTTACCACAAGCTTTAGTAATGTCCGAGTCAGATCTGAGGTTTGGATCCAAACCCAACAGTTGAGGACAGAATAAAAATTGACATCATCAGATAATAAGTTTCCATTTTAATACAGATGTGTGCCTAGATTAATGTTATTAGTTTAACCTATAGACATATATTTATCTTTCTGCAATATAACTTGAAAAACAAAAGAAATGACAAACGCGAAACATGGTGGTTCATTAGAAATGTATAGGCTGCTTTTTTAGAACCTGCTTTTTAAGGAAGACAAGCAGCATGCGAGTACAGGTAATTAATCATAAAAGGTCTGAACAGTGTGATCTCAGTGAAATCTACAAAGTATAATAAAATTAATTTTAAATGGATATCAGCAAGCAGCGAAATCAGCAAGATGCAGTGTAGTGAACTTTTAAAGGAAACTGAAAAGCAGTTCAGTGAAAATAAATTAAATCTGAAACAGTGGGGAGTGAGTGGTTAGGCTTAAAAGGCTCTTGTGGTTGTTAGCCTAATAAACACCCATGAATCTATACACCTAGTTTCTTCCCCAGCAGCCTTAGTACTTTAATCCATTAAATATAACAGAGCTCAATTTAGTTCATTTATTTAAGAGTAGCTAGTTCACTTTTTCTTAAGGATAAAAGTGTTTACTGAAAGTAAGTTGTTTTTCACATTTAGGAGGGGAATAGAGGTAGGATAAGAACATACAGCAAGTAGAAACACTGGCTCTAATATGTGCATTAGCATGGCTGACCTTAACTTTAAAATATTTAATGTCTGGAGCCACATATAGTGACAACTGTCCCTATCTGGGGAGGTGGAGTTCCTTTTTGGAAAGTCTATATAGTTTTGCATTTTGGAAATGTATTTAGTTTTTTCTTTACTGAATATTTTTCATAAAACAAAAATTCTGGGAAAATGTGACACAAGTTCAAACAGAGTTAAAAAGAAGCAACCATATATAAAATCAGCATGACAATCATTTGTGTGTGTATGCAAGCTGTAAATGGTAAAACAAATTCAAAAGAATGGGGGACTAATTGCTTTTTATCAGAATGGCTAAGTTGTTAAAACTAATTAACACGGAATGTAAATGGTCTTATAGGTACAGTCAAAAAGCATAGAATACTGAATTATATCAAGAAGTACTAGTTGCAAATTGCAATGTGCAGGAGACACATTTGGACTGAAATAACACGTGAAATCAATTGACAGAGAAAGTATAGCAGGGTGGACATTCAGCAAACTATCAGGGAGAAGGGAAAAGGGGAACAATAACACTGATTGCAAAAGTGGTTCCAATGGTAATAGAAGAGGAAAAAAATGAATAATTGTAGATTTCTAGTATTAAGGAGCTACTGGCAGGGAAGGAGGATTATACTGATATGCATGTACATTCTACCTAAAAATACTATTATGGAGCTCAGGAGAATTTTAGGAGAAATAATTTGCTTTCAGCAAGCAATGTTATTTATCTGTGTCACTGGAAGTTGAATGGCAGCAATAAAGATGTATCACGGGGACCTAGAAGACAAAATAAAACAAATGAGAGGAGATTTCAGAAGAATTATATGACAACATTTTGTATGGAAGATACAAATTCAGCAGCAGGAACTCATACAGAATCTGCATATTCTTTCCCAAGATGCAATAATGGGCTACACTGGATAGAAATTATATTTCACAGGGGTATGTATATCTAAATAAAAAGGTTTGGGATCAAGTCAATAATTATATAAGATCATGCATCAATAAAAACAAGATAAAGATGATGGGTAATGCTGTAAAATAAGACATGCTTTCCTGGCTATCCATTAAAAAATGAATTTAACTAATGTGTACTACATATGACTCAAGTTATTAGAGAATAATGAGACTAAACGAATAGCTAGTGACTGGCATAATCTGAAACTTAAGATTAAAGACACAGTAGAAATAAGAGAGAAAAATATAGAAGGAAAAGTAAAACAAATTAATTTGAGGGGATGATAAAGGTTAAACTACTGCAGAAGAAGTGAAGTCTCACAGTACAAGCAAATGAACAACTGCAGAGTGCTACAGGGAAATGAGTATTACTTCAACAATATTCATGAATTTAGAAAGGATGCTGTTAAGCAACATTATAACAACTCCGGAGAGCAAAAACTGTTTAGTAGAATGACGCAGGCAACAGACAGTAGAAAGAGATGTAGACAAAATTATGGAGCCTAAGACAAGAAAACTAACCTACATAGGTATTATAGAGATATTTTGGAAATTTCATGAACATTTGTTTAAAACACAGTAACAGAAAAAACACAAAAAGACACATTTGGAAATATTTATTGAGAAACTTACTTGTACCAACGTAGAAGAAGATGACGCTCAACAATTAACAGCTAAGATGGAAACGGACGAAATAAAAACAGTGATGTATAATCAAGCAACAGGAGAGTGTACAGGAACAGACAGTATTTCTATGCAAATATGGCATTTTGAAAGGAAGGAAATAATAAAAATCTGGAAGCTTTATTTGGGATTACCAGAATAGAGGAAGAAGATATGGTGACTGTAGTATCCAGAGATGTGAAATACCCTTCATATCATACAGACCCAGTTCAATTTTAAACCATGATTATAAAGTGTTTTGTGTGTATACTAGCGAACAGAATGGCAAATATGTTATCAAAATTGATAGCTATGGATCACTGTAGTTTTGTGGAGGGAAGGCAAACACTTGACTACATTAACAGAACAAAGATGATCCAGACGGAAGTGACATATAAGAAAACACTGCTATTGTTGGTTAGTCTTGGTGCAGAGAAAGCAAGTGATAGTGAACTGGCTGGGATTCTATGAGTAGAGCAAATGTAGCATTTTTTGATAGTGTTATACAGTTGTATAAAGAGAACATATGAAGGGTTTGAGGCAAAAATGAAGGCGAGAGAGTTTTTCTCTGACAAGCTATTTTCCAGCAGAGGAACCAGACTGGGATGACCCCCACCACCACCACTTTTGTTTAGAACCATTAGCAAAGAAAATGCAGGATTCACAAATTGAATAGTATGACAATCAAGAAAGGTTAGCTTTATTTCAGATCCTATTATTTCGAACTTGATAAAGCCTTAAAATGACATTTCAGCATTTTGGATCACTTGAGACAGTTTCATGTCTTTGGGGGATATAACAAATGAAGGTAAAACAAAAGCTAAGGGGCTAAACTAAATACTAAGCTAAGCTAAACTACATACCCATGCATGACTTGATTAGAGGAAGTAATTCTGAGTGTGGATAAACTTACTCTTTTTTTAGCAGCTAAAGATATGTGGGAAGAGACTAAAGAGAAGATGACCGCAACATCAATAGGCTGTATAACAGAAGGAAGAAAATCATGGTAAAAATTAGGAGGTGCAGCACCCAGCAGGATAAACGCACTCTCAGCAAACTAAACAAACAGCTTAGAGGACAAATAAAGTCTACCATATCAAAATTTGAGGCACATTTGTCCTTCCAGGTCAAGGACAACCACAAGGCATTCTTTAGCTATGTCCCTTACCTCAAAAGCAATACACAACTGTGTGCAAAGCTCATTGTTAATGGAGACACCTATACTGAGCCAGAAGATATAGAAACCTCCTGGCTGATAAATTCAGCTCCAACTTTACCCTTCCCTCCCCCTCAACTTTTCCCCAGGAAATAACATCAAATATAACGCCCCCTACTATCACTAGGGAACAGGTCCTTAATGCTCTCTCTAAGACCAAGAACACTGCATCAGTGGGCCAAGACAATATCCCAGGATGTCTCCTAAATACAGTGAAACATGACCTACCAGGCTCTGTTGAACTGCTGTTTAACTATACCTTCCAAACAGGCTTTGTGCCTCTTGAATGGAGGAGAACAGAAGTCATTCCTCTGCACAAAGGCTATCTACAGACCCTGGAAACTACAGACATATAAGTCTCACTAGTCTCATATGCAAAGCCATGGAAAAAATTATCATGGAAATGACTTATAATGATACAGGAAACCTCCAGACACTGGACTCAACCTAGCCTGGTTTCATCAAGGGCAGGTCATACCTACTCAAACTGGTGGACTTCTTTGAGAAGGTCACAAATCAATGGATGAGGGCAAAATGGTCCACACTGCCTACCTTGGCATGGCAAAGTCATTTTACACAATACTACACTCAGGCATTGTTGACAAACTCAAGAGGTTAGGTACAAACCCTTATGTCACCCGGTGGATGGCCAGCTGGCTCACAGACAGGGACCAGGAAGTTAGAGTTGGGGAGTCCACCTCTCTACAGACACCTGTCACAAGTGCAGTCACTCAAGGATTGGTCCTGGGACCACTCCTTTTTTGGCATTTACTTCTCTGAAGTCAAGGACAATGTCAATGGCCTCTGGTTGACTAAATTTATAGATGATTGCAAATTAGGAGCTGTCATGGAGCCCCCCACCAACAAAAATACTCTCCAGAAAGGGTTGACACAGACAAGTAACTGGTGCCAGAGCCACGGACTAAAACTAAATGCCAAGAAATGCATAACATGTCCTCCGGGAAGTTATTAACCCCTGGTAAGTATCATAGTAAGAGCTAACGCAGTAGTCAGGGACTTGAGGACACACAAAGACAGTAATCTAGCCTTTAACCATCATGCGTCTATAGTAGTGAGAAATTTATTCTACGTTGTTGTGCAACTTATAAACAAAGGTATGGCATCTAAGTCCAAAGAAGTCATTGTTCCACTGTACTCAGCATTCATCAGATACCGCCTTTGGGAGGGACCAAACCAGGCATATCCAACAACTGGAAGGTCCACAGAGGTTCCTCACTAAAAGGATACAGGGCATAAGTAACATGTCCTACACAAATTGCCTCAAGGTTCTATCCCTGTATTCTGTCTCATACAGATTGTTGAGGGGATATCTATGTCTGGATTGTTGAGGCATTGTCAGACCCCACTTTGATGAAACACCTGCATATCCACAAAACAAACAGCTGCAGAATTACCTATTCTAAAGACTTAAACCTTGCCTGTGATATAAACAGGGCCTGCCGGAGACACAGGTATGTATCCCAGGGATTATCCCTTCTTTGAAACAGGCTACCTAACCATGTGAAGTAGGGTTCCTTACCTCAATTCAAGTGTAGCTCCGACAATTAGAATGGGAACTGAAAATCCATCCCTTTTTTAACCTTGTGTCTCTAATGGACACAGGCAGCCTGTAAATGGTTAATCTCCCAAGCCCCTGCTTGCACTTATAAAGAAAGGGTACAAGAACTTGTCAGAGATTTGAGATACATGACTAGGCTTAAAGAGACTCTTGTGCTTGTTAACCTAGTAAACATCTATGAACCTATACAAAAACTGTGAAACTGTAAGCTAATGATTATGGTTATCACAGTAAGATACAAACAGTGAAAACATTTTAGTCCCTTTAGTTTTATATACAGATCAGGCCTACTTTTATCAAGCAGAGAAGTATTTGGGATGAGAAGATCTAAGTGGGTTAAGTTGATTCTCCCCACAGAATAAGGCGATACAGGGTTACCTGATTTGAAGGGGGTACTTTAAAGCTAAGCAGTTAAGTCTCATACACATAACTCAAGCCGAAGTGTATACATCCAAGTGGAAAATGACAACAATGAAATGGGGGGGGGGGTGTTGTACAGGAGATAGAAAGAGACTAGGATTTTGGATGCAAGTTCTTCACAGGAATAGTAACCATTACACCGAATATTATATTCATATACTAACAGAAAGCATTCTAAAGTAAGTAAGAATGGAAATGGGTAATTTTATGAATAGAGATATCTGCAAGTAGGTGTACAGAAAACAGGCAAGACGGAGCTGGAATTTACTGCAAAATACTAGCAAAGAAACCAAGATATCAGGAGTAAATAACACAGGAGGGAAAGGTAACAAAGTAAGTTGAGGCTAAGAAGCAGTCTAGAGTACAGTTTAGAGATTGCCCTCTTTATCAGGGACTGATAACACAGTACTGGCAAAGAGTAAGGGATAAGGAAGTGTTAAGTGAAAGACCAGCTCTGGTAGAGTTTCTAGGTGGGCTAAGAATAGAAGATGCTATTAAAAAGGGATAATTAGTAGGGAGTATAAAATAATACATGACAGCTAAAAGAAGCAATCAAAGGCAATTAGAAAAGTTTGGGAAAAGAGAATAGAAGTGTTCCAAGTACACGACAAATTCTAGAATGTTTAGGATTTTTGTAAGGAAGTGTTTGCATAGATATTTTATACCCCCACCCCCGTTGATCTCAACATGATTTTTTTTCATTAAAAAAAAATTAACAAAAAGGATGAGTTTCCTCAGACAGACAGCAAATGCTAGAGATGCAATGGAGAAGAGACAGGTTACTGGGAACACGTTTTTGGGAATGTAACAAGTAAGCAGATTATAAAAACTTCCTACAATGGACCTTGACAGAAATGTTGGGGAGATAATACTTGTGTAAAATCTTACCATAACCATAGATGTCCATCTCTTCAATGTCGCAGTACTCTTTACATGTTGGGAGTCCTCTGCCCAACGACCCAGTGTCCAGCCAGTATACAACAGCTTTTAGCTACTGCAAGTACATGGGACGTCACATGTATGTATTGACAACGTCAGCCATAAAAGGGCGTCCACACGTACAATCCTCAGAACTGAAATGCCCCAGAAGGAACAACCGAGCTAAGGAACAATTAAAAAAATCCAAGGAAGGAAACAAGATGTAGGGGGAAGGCAGGAGGGACAGAAAACTGCCACATAGAAGAGAAGGATATAGATGGTTATGGTAAGATTTTACACAACTAATCTATGTCCTTCTATTCAATGTGGCAGTATTCTTTACATGTGGGAGAATACCAAAGCTTAGTATGAATCTTGGCAGGAAGAAGGAGCAGAGGAACTTTGAACTGAAAAGTTTTAAACAAAGCCATGAAGAATGGCTCTAGCAAACCCTGCTCTTGAAAAAAAAAACTATGAAAAAAGGTGTCCAACTTGTAATGTTTGGTGAAAGTATGCACAGAATACCATGTAGCAACCACCAGAATACAATTAATATCCAGGCCTTTAAAGAATCCCCCTGAGGAAGCCACAGGCACAGCAACAGACCTACCATGGAAATCATAACTAAACAAGATAGCTTTGGAGATCCAAGAAGAAATTGTCTGTTTAGAGAGAGGCAAACCCACAGCTCTGGGATGGAAAGAAACAAAACGCTGATCAGATTTCCTGATAGCTTTAGTCTTTCCTGATAGCTTTAGTCTTATCTAAGTGGAATCTAAGTTGTCTATGTACATCCAAAGTATGCAAGATGCTTTCATTAGGCATAAAAGAAAGATTGGTCTGCAATGAACTGTTTCCTTGTGGAAAACCAAGAAATTGGGGGAAACAATCAAAGCCTGAATCTCCGAAACTCTCCTGGCAGATGTCAAGGCTAACAAAAACACTGTCTTCCAAGTACAAAACTTTAAAGAAGCTGAGGCAGCAGGTTCAAAAAGAGCCACAGTAAGCTTCTATAAAATACAGTTCAAATCCCAAGGAGGCAGAACTATTTTCCTGGGAAGTTTAATATTGAAGACACCTTTAAGAAAGAGTTTTACCTCCAATCTGGATGCTAAAGGTGGAGATAATGGCAGACATGCAGAAACAGCTGACAAGTGAACTTTGATGAGTAAGACAAACTACTGTTAAGTAATTCACACAGGTAAGAAATAACTACTGGAATATCCACTGAAAATGCATCTAGAATTCTTGAAACCAGATGGAAAATCTCTTCCATTTGGATAAGTAAGACTTTCTAGTATTCGGTTTCCTGGCCTCCTGCAGGACCTTAAGCATGTCCTGTGAAAAAAGGTGTCTGAAAAGAATCAAAATTTGATCACCCACAGGGTCAGTTGTAAGGTTGACAAATGTGGAAGAAGCAGACATCCCCTGTCTTGTGTGAGCAGGTCCACTCTGTGAAGTAACTTATGATGATTGCCCTTGGCTAAATGCAGAAGAAGAGGGAGTTGATGCTGTCTTGGCCAAAAGGGAATCACCAGCAAGATTTTTTGTATGTCCTGCTGAATCTGCAGCAAAACTTTCTGAATGAGGGAGAAGTGGGGGGTGGGAATGCATAAAGAAACATCCCCTTCCATGAGAAACATAGGGTGTCCACCTTCCAAGCCAGAGGATGTGGGAATGTGGCACAAAATAAAAGAAGTTGTCTCTTCAGAGGGGAGGCAAACAGATCCAGAAGAGGGGTACCCCACCAGTGGACCAAGTCCAGAAACACATCCCTGTGAAGCATTCATTCATGGGATTGTGTCATGAACCTACTTGAGGGGTCTGTCACAATCACTTCAGCAGATGGAATGCAAACCACTTGAAGAGTCCCCTTGCACTTAATTGCCAATTCTCATGCCATGAGAGCTAACCTGCAAAGAAAATAAGACTTTGCCCCCCCCCCCTTGTTTACATATCAGAGAACAGTGGTGTTCTCTGTAAACATTTTCAGAGGGCATGACTGAAAGACAGGATGAAAGACCTGTAAAGCCAGAATTAGAGCCCTCATTTCCTTGATGCTGATATGCTCTCTCCTTTGAAAAGGAGACCAAAGGCTCTGAACCTTCCTGGAAGCAAATGTTGCCTCCCCCACACTCACCCTTTGTCTGAGGCATCTGTGAACATATGGTGAGATGACTGGGGCAGAAGAAGTGGAAAGGCAGGAATCACAGCTAGCTATTGAATCCACCAAAGAAGCTCTGTTTTTAGTCAGGGAGAAGAGGAATCACAAACTCCAGATGGTGAGCATGCTGAGTCCAGCTAGACTTTAGGAACCACTGAAATTTCCTCATGTGAAGCTGTGCAAAGGGCAGCATGGGAATTGTGGAAGCCATGAACCCAAGAAGTCTTAGAAACTTCCTGTCTGTAATTGAGAGGCGAGGCAGAAGGTTTTCAAGAAAGACAGTGAGGGACTGAACTTTATCCATAGGAAGAAAAAACATCATAATGTCTGTCCTGAACCTGCACCCTAGGAAGATGTGGTCCTATGATGGGGTCATAAAGAAGTTTTTGAAATTTATAGTGAACCCTACACTTTGAAGGAGATGAATGGCCACCTGTAGCTTTTGAGAAAACTGTTCTGACAGAGGAGCCAGGAACAGAAGATCATTCAGGTATGGATATACCTGAATACCCTTGACTCTCAAGGAGGCGATCACAGGAGCCAAGCACTTTGTGAATAGCCTTGGGGCAATGGAAAGAACAAAAAGAAAGGCAGAGAACAGAAAGTGCTAAGAACCCACAGAGAAACGTAGAAATTTCCTCTACAGAAGATGGATGGGGATGTGTAGATAAGCATCTTTGATGTCTAGGGAGGCCATGTAAGAATGAGGTGAAATTAGAGGAAAGAGTTTATAAAGACAGCATGCAGAAATATGGCACTTCTAGAAAAGTGTTTAAGTATGAAAGAACTAAGATTGGTTTCCAAGGACCATCCTTTTTGGGAACCAGAAACATCCTTGAGTAAAACCCTCTGCCTCTCCGATCCATTGGCACGTGTTGAATTGTGCCTTGAGGAAGTAGCTGAGTTAGAATTTCTGGAAACAAATTTAGTTGACTTGAAGGGGGCTGTGGAATTCACATGAAAGGAGGGAGAATTTTCCAAGTCATGAAGTATCCTTATTGGATAATAGAGAGAACCCAGGAATTCTGAGTGATCCTTGTCCAAGCTAGAAAAGAGAGAGACGAAGAGATGGGGGGGTAAGATTTGAAAGAGGGTGCTGGAAGTCAGACAGCTGAGCCTGGCTTGATAGGGGTGCTGAGTGGAAGGAGCAGAAGCAGTAGATTTAGATTTTGGAGGCCTCCTAACAGACTTTTTAGGCCTGGATGCAGAAGCAGAGGCAGTAGACAAGTGGACTGGTCTCCTAACAAAAGACGTCTTAGCAGGGAAATTCCTATGGGATTTAGGAACAGGAGAAACAAACAGGTGCTGCAAATCTTGAACTTCCTTTCCTTTCTCTTGTAGAGACTTAAATAAGTCTGCAGCTGCAGAAGCAAAAAATAGCTGACTTATCCAAAAGAGCATCTAACAATTTTGCTTTAATGTCATCTGGCAATGGTTGAAGCCTCAACCAGGACTGCCTCCTAAATATAGAACCAGATGCAGCAGCTCTGGATGATGCCTCAACAGCATCATAGCTGAACTTAATGGAATGTTTAGCTACTTGTGAAGAAGCTGTCAAAAGAGACAAAACTTTTAGTTATGTACTTACCATAACGATAGATGTATGTGATCCATCTCGCCTACATTCATTACTGATGGGCTCGGAGCCGAGTGTCGGCTCCGACTCGGCCACTATAACTAGCACGAAGTCTCTCATTGGCTGGGCTAACCCTGTATCCCAGGATGCATCACGCCCAAACCCCCAGATCTTGTTTGCCCCAATATGATTTTCCCACATACACCATACCACAAGGATATATATGTAAGAGGAGAGAAAAATATAATATCCTCAGAGGAATCAGAATACAAGTTTCCTCCAAGTCCAACAGGTAGGGGGAAGGAGGGCGGGTACGTAAGAATGTAGGCAAGATGGATCACATACATCTATCATTATGGTAAGTACATAACTAAAAGATGTAATGTGATCCTATCTCACCTACATTCATTACTGACGGGACAGCGTCCCTAGCACCTAAATCCCGGGTGGCTCACTGGAAAACACTCCTGAGCACTGTGGAACCAAAGGAAGCCCGACCTCTAGAGGCCACGTCCAGTTTGTAATGAGAAATAAAGGTATGTGGAGAAGTCCAAGTAGCTGCTGCACATATCTCCTCTATGGATAGTCTAGCGTGAAAGGCCACTGAAGTTGACATAGCCCTGGTAGAATGCACCTTAACTGGAAAGGGAAGATCCTTACCCGCTAATGCATAAATAAATGAGATGCAGTCTCTAATCCACTTAGCTATGGTGCCCTTAGTGACAGATCTGCCAATTCTATTGTCCGAAAAGGACACAAACAACTGATCTGATTTCCTCTCCTGTTGTGTCCTATTTAAATAAAACCTTAGTTGTCTATGCACATCCAACTGATGAAATCTGTATTCCACTTTGTTGGAAAACCTTGGAAAAAAGAACGGAAGCTCAATAGACTGGTGGAGACAAAGGGCAGAAGAGACCTTAGGGAGAAAAGAAGGATTAAGTCTCAGAGATACTCTGTCCTTATGAAAAATTAAATAAGGAGGTCTAACAGAAAGGGCTTTAAGCTCCGATACTCTTCTGACTGAAGTTATGGCTACCAAGAAGGCAGTCTTCCATGACAGAAATTTCAATTTGCAGGAGGCTGCTGGCTCAAAGGGAGAAGACGTCAAAGCTCTGAGCACCACATCTAAATCCCATGGCAAGACGGGTTGCGAAACTGGAGGATGAAGCAACCAGGCTCCTTTCAGAAAGGCTTTACACAGCTTAAGACCCATGAGAGAAGGCTCATGTGCAACATGATAATTGGAGATTGCTGCCAACTGAACCTTTATAGTGGAGGCAGCCAAGCCCTGTCTAAAGAGTGTAGCTAAGAAATCTAACACCGCCGACACCGGGGCTGTAAGGGGATCAAGATCACGTTGCTGAGCCCAAATTGCAAATCTCTTCCATTCACTAGAGTATATTTTCCTAGTAGAAGACTTGTGGGAGGAAGACAGAATATGTACTACTTCCGGGGCAAAGATATGCTGTCTGACTAAGGTCGGAAGTGGAGGAGCCAGGCAGCAAGCTTGAGTGTTCATAGGGATGGATGGAGTTGTCCTGACTGATGAGTCAATAGGTCTGGAGCTGGGTCCAGAATCCAAGGACCATCCACCGCATACTTCCGAAGGAAGGGAAACCAAACTTGACAGGGCCAGTGTGGTGCGATCAATATCATCTTGCTTCCTAATGGGACAAAGGGCGTTCCTGATATGACCACTGGGCCGAAAGGAGCCACTGAAGTATTTGCATGTATAACCTGGCTAGCGGAACTAAGAGAATGGTAGCCGCCATTGATCGCAACAACTGAAGAACCATCCTGGCTTGGGCTTTTCCCCAGGGTAGTAAAGCCAGGACTTGGGCCTGTAACACTTTTATTCTCTCTGTCGGTAGAAAAGCTCTCATCTCTACAGAGTCTAGCTCTGCACCGATAAAGGCAACACGCTGTGATGGCAGCAATACAGACTTTGCCCAGTTGAATGAAATCCCTAGAAGATGGCCCAGTTTGACACTAGCTCTCGTGGCTTGAACAAGTAGATGCCTGGTGGCGGTGAGGAGCCAGTCGTCTAGATAAGGAAACACCTGGAATCCTAGACGTCTCAGGTGAGCTGTCACCACTGCCAGACACTTGGTGAACAACCTGGGGGCTGTGGTGAGACCAAAGAGCAGGGCCCAGAACTGAAAATGACTGGCTCCCAGCCGGAAGCATAAATGATTCCTGGAAACCTTGTTTATCTTGATGTGATAAAAGGCATCCTTGAGATTGAGGGAGCACATCCATACTCCTTTTTCCAGCTATGGGAAAATGGATTGCAAAGTGACCATTCGGAACTTGGACTTCTTTACAAAGCAGTTTAGACGGCTGAGATCCAGAATGGGTCTCAAGTCCCCTGTTCTTTTTGGCACCAAAAATAACCTTGAGTAAGTTCCTAATCTGATCTGGTCTGCGGGGACTGGTTGGATGACTCCTTTTCCTAGCAGCTTTGAAACCTCTATTGCTGCCTGATCCAGTTGACTGGGTGGAACGTTCGGGATTTTTCTTGACGGCGGGGGGGGATGAAAAAAGGGAATGGTGTAACCTCCGGTGATAATACGAAGCACCCATCGATCCTAAGTGATGGACTCCCAGGCCTGAAGATGCTCCGAAAAATGACCCGCGACTGGCTCCGGAGACGCACAGTCGAGTAATCCCTCAGGGATGTTGGTAGGAGGAACCACGAAAGGACTCGCGGTCTCCTGTATTGCGGGGGCCTCCACCGTCTCTAGGGCGACACCTTCCATTAAAATTCCCCCCTCCTCTGCCCCTGGTGGGGGGGTCACTTTGATGGGCAGGGGAAGACTTTTGAGACTTTCTAAACCACATTTTCCCTCCCCTCTGAGCCTTGGGATAAGGTCTAGTGGGAAGCAAAAAACGGGCCCCAACGGCAGACAAAGTCTTACCCTCCTGCTCACATCTAGTGAGGGTGTCTTTCACTTTGGTTACAAAAAGGGAGGACCCGTCGAATGGGGCGTCCATGAAAGAAGACTTGAAAGCCTCCGCAAAATGACACAAGGGCATCCAAGCATGCCTCCTAAGGGCTACGCCCGAACTCGCTGCTCTACCCGCCCCCTCAGCTGCATAAGATATGAGCCTCATGGACGAGCTGATGATGGAAGAAAGGTTAGACAGCTGGGCGTTAAAAGACTGGGCCAATGCCTCAGGCACGTTACCTGACAGGGTATCTCCCAACTCCTTTATGAGATCCCTTTGGAGCCGCGTAAAATGACACAAGTAATTCAGCGACTGCAATGTAAAGGTCGCTAAAGACAGGGTACGCTTCCCATACCTATCCATACTCCTAGACTCCTTATTAGGAGGATGGATGGAAGTAGAAGCCTCTGCCACCACCATAGCATCCACAGGTACTCCCTTGGTCAAAAATTCTTTTCCAGGAGGCGCAGATATGAACTTATTGGGGTGGCTAGGAACTGGCTCCACAGAGTCAGGGTGTTCCCACACCCTTCGACAAATAAGATCCAATAATTCATCGAAGGGTGGAGGCACCCAGGAGGCGGAAGGCTGGGCTCCGAAGGCCTTGTGGAAGACCGACTCCTCCTCAGAAGCATTTTTGGATGGCCAGTCACCCCGCTGTCTCAAGATCTCCAGGATATCGGAGAATGAGACATCATCAGAGGACGACTTCGGGGACCCTTCTGCATCATCGAGGTCGGTGTCCGAGGTGACAGACTCATCTGGGGAGTCTACGTGCTTCCACTTACACAACTTCTTCCTGGGAGGCTCTTCAGGCACAGACTCTGAAAGGCCCTCAGAAAGTAGGGGACCACACATGGAGGTATTCTCAGGCCTAGGAGCCCCACTGTCCAGAGATAGGGGGGCACCAGAAGCTCTAGTCGCAGCATTTAGGGAAGGAGTTGCTGATTCAGGTGAAGTCACTATGGACTTGGCCAGCGCGCTCTCATAGCCTCGAAGGCAGGTCCACCAGAATCGGAGGAAAAACACGCCTCCGAGACCATGACCGGAGTTGGGGTACCCCTAGCCGAAGCAGCAAGGGGAAGACTCGGAGCCGCAGTCTGAAGCCCCGATGTATCCCCCTCGGGTTCGACTGAGGACACCCGAGTACCGAAACCTGTAGAAGGAATGGAAAAGGTTGGAGCCGATATCGGATCTGAAAGACTAGCAGGAGGTTTCGAAGCCGACCCAGGGACTTCACTTGATTTCACAGACTCTGGCTCCGATGACATCGAGGTTGTCGGAGGAGGAAGAAACGGAACCAATATAGTAGCTGGCTCCGGAGCCGACTGGGCTGGAGCCGAAAATAATTTAGTTAACACTGGCGACTGGAGGAGCCCCTGGACCACCCTATTGACATCCGAATCCGACAGCCTGGAGGACTTGGAGGAGACAGATGGGGGTCGAGAAACCTTCTCTGTCAGAACCGAGACAAGACTGAGGGAATGGCTCCGAATTGGCTCCAAAAGGATCGGAGCCAAAGCAGGCTCGAGAACCACCGCAACCTCCTTCAGCGCCGACGACCATGGAGTCAAAGAAGCCGACCCCGCAACAGACAATACTTCCTGCTGCTCCAAGACCAGTGGAGCCGAGGAAGGAGACATAGCCTTGGACCGTGCTTCCTACGGCTCCGAGACCAGTGGAGCCGAGGAAGGAGATGTAGTTTTAGACCTTTTCTCCGGAGGCTCCGATGAACTAGTCGGAGCCAGAGACTTCATTTTAGACTTGGACCTGGATTTCTCAGAGGGAGGAGAGGACGCCAAAGTTTCCTCAAAGGAGGATAAGTTTATTTTTTCTCTCCTGTAAAACCCTGGCAGAGAAAGCATGACACACACTGCAGGATTCCTGCAAGTGTATGGCACCGAGACAATATAAACAGATGGCGTGGCCATCAGTCAGCGATATCTTGTATGCACATTTGGTGCATTTTTTAAAGCCAGATGGCTTATGTTCTTTTGGTTCCTTGCCCGACATAAGGAACACAATCCACAAGCAGCAACAATATTTCGAATTTACACAATAATCACACGAAGCACACTCAGCAACACAAGGTAGGGAGGGAGGAAAGGGCTCTAACTTAAACGCCCGAACAGTAACAACACAAGATAGGGCAAAGGCCCTCTAACTTAAACGGGCCTAGCCCGCCAAACAGAAGGATTACCAACAACAAACACAATCAGTCACAACAATGGATACAAGAGACAACGTAGCTATTAGAATAGCTTTTTTGGTATAATAAACTCGAAGCTATAAGTTCAAAAACAAAAGAGAGGGTACTTAGCCACAGCCAAGTCGAAACCACGTTGTTACTCTAGGAGCGGCAAATGAGATCTGGGGGTTTGGGCGTGATGCATCCTGGGATACAGGGTTATCCCAGCCAATGAGAGACTTTGTGCTAGTTATAGTGGCCAAGTCGGAGCCGAGCCCGTCAGTAATGAATGTAGGCAAGATAGGATCACATTACATCCTGAGTTTTAATCTCAGAGTCTGGCAGCTGAGCAAGAGCTTGTGAAGCCTGGGCAAGTAGACCTAACGAATACCTAGACATATGAGTTTGGTAATTCACTGCTCTGATCGCCAAAGTGGAGTAAAGCTTTTTACCAAGTCTCTCCAGAATTTTGCTCTCCTTATCATATGGAAGAAGTTTAGAAGGAGACAATCGGGACAATTTGTCAGAAGCTATGGAAACCACAGCTGGAACAGCCGAAGGAGACTTATCGGGGAACTTGCAATCATCAGGCACCTTGTAGAATCTGCAAACGTAAAAACATGCTGGTTATACACAGCAGTACAATTGCATTAAAACTTTAATCTTCGATAACAGAGAAGTAAGCACTTTCACAACCAATAACAATTGCTTCATCAGACTACATATAAAATCAGACATACCCATTTTATATTTGTGATGCAATACAAACTGTCCAATCACTAAAATGCTAATTAACACTTGAAAAAATTAAAAGGGTAAGTGCACATTTGTGAAAATGCTTGTAAAAAATATATCTATATACATATATACATCTAGGAAATATATATACACACACGTATATAACCAACCTACACAGTCAAAAATTAATAAGCACATGCATTATACTTATAAAGAACAACAAAGCATTTTTATATATATTTAGAGTATTTAAAATATTTTAAATTCAATGTTTCAAACTCCTTGATTTGAGGGCAGGTTTAAGCGACATCCTGCTATTCAAACCACGAGGTTTGTCAGCATTAAGCAGCAGTATAAACCTCTGCTCAGCCTTCTCAGTTCTATTTCTAGCATCACCTCCCCTCATACTCATCTTAGCAATCTCCAAAACTAGAAACTTAAACGTATGACATCAGAAACATTACTTACAGAAGATTGGCATGGCAATGGGCACAGCCTGTGCCAATAGTTACGACAATCTATCGCTAGTTCAATGGGAGACAGAGTATATTCTCTCTACCAATGTTTTTTGTACCTTGATAGTTTGGTATAAACGTTTTGTAGATGACATTTTTTTGTTGTGGAATGACACCGAGGAATGTTTGCATGAGTTCTTGAGGTATATAAATACTCTGAATACCTTTCTTAGGTTTACACATAATTATTCTCTGACTAATATTGAGTTCTTAGATGTAAGAGTGGCTAGAGATGACATCTGTTCGGTTTCAACAAGGTTATATAGGAAACCAATAAGGAAGAACAATCTCCTACACAACAAGAGGATGCATCCAAAACACAACAAGCGGAATGTATTAAAAGGGCAGATTTACCACATTATGCGTTTATATAACCATGATGAACAATTGGGAGCTGCTTTGGGCACGTTGAAACAAGAATTTATAGATAGAGGTTATAAAGAGCATGACATCGATTTTGAGATCAGAGAAGCATGGAAACATAGGCAAGATAGGTGTGCACCTTACTACATCAAGAGAGACATTGAGCCTCGACCAAATAACGGCGGAACATTAGTACCCCCTGAGCCACATATGAGGGATGACATAGTTAGAATGCCTCTTACTTTCTCCAGCAATACTCAAGTGGTTTTTTGACGTCATCAAGAATAACTGGGATATTTTATCCACCATAAGTGAATTAGATGGATTGATAGGCAATACACCTCCATTTTCCTTCCATAATAATAAATCCTTGAAAAGACACTTATGTTATAAGACTAGTGACACCCAGGGAACTACTACATCTGATAGACTAGGGACATATAGTTGCAGGAGGTGCACAGCCTGTACCTATATTCACAGAGGCACAGTCTTTGTATACCCCACGTTAGGTTTTCACTTTAGTTGTAACTTCTACGCTGATTGTACAACAAAGAATGTTGTTTATTTTTGTTATTGCACAGAATGTTACTCTTTTTATATAGGCAAAACGGATCGCTTATTTAAGGAAAGGGTCCTAGAACATCTCAGAGATATCAGAAATTGTAAAGAGAGTAATGCCTTAGCCATGCATGTTAAAAAGGAAGGTGTCAGTCATACGTTTAAGTTTCTAGTTTTGGAGATTGTTAAGATGAGTATGAGGGGAGATGATGCTAGAAATAGAACTGAGAAGGCTGAGCAGAGGTGGATAATGCTGCTTAATGCTGACAGACCTCCTGGTTTGAATAGCAGGATGTCGCTTAAACCTGCTCTCAAATCAAGGAGTTTGAAACATTGAATTTAAAATATTTTAAGTATTCTAAATATATATATATATATATAAAAAATGTTGTTATTCTTTATAAGTATAATGCATGTGCTTATTATTTTTTGACTGTGTAGGTTGGTTATATATGTGTGTATATATATATTTCCTAGATGTATATATGTATATAGATATATTTTTACAAGCATTTTCACAAATGTGCACTTACCCTTTTAATTTTTTCAAGTGTTAATTAGCATTTCAGTGATTGGACAGTTTGTATTGCATCACAAATATAAAATGGGTATGTTTGATTTTATATGTAGTCTGATGAAGCAACTGTTATTGGTTGTGAAAGTGCTTACTTCTCTGTTATCGAAGATTAAAGTTTTAATGCAATTGTACTGCCATGTATAACCAGCGTGTTTTTACGTTTACATATCCTGCATTTACTTGGTTATTTCATCTGGAGTTTGGTTCTTCATCTTTTCAACCTTGTAGAATCTGTTTAGCCTCTTTGGGGCAGGAGCCTGAGAGTCAAGGGTCTTAGAAGAAGAAGTGAAAGCATCCAGGAAAGCTGGCAAGACTGGAGGCACAGCAGAAGGTGAAGGAACTTCACTTTGCAAAACGTCATAATACCCTTTTCTCTTCTGAAATTTGTGAACAGTCCCATTTGAAAAAAATCCCTCATTTTGTTAATAGCTTCACCAAAATAAATCTCTTCTACTGGGGAATCCCCCCATTAGATTCCTCCTTCTCCGGAGGTACATACTCTAGAGGAGATGTAATTTGTGTAGAATATGCAAAGGAATTCTCATCACAGGAAGAGTCACAACTATCATCAGAGAGAACCTGTTCCCCAACTCTGCGAACAGAAGAAGACATAAAAGAAGGAACAGGAATTGCAGAGGAAGGCTTCAAAGCCATAAGAGCCTTAATTAAACCCTGAGAGAAAGCATCCCAGTCAGACTGTGGCGTGGAAGGGGCCTAAGACTGTCTAGTCTTCTGTTTTTTCTTACCATGCATTTCTGCATGACAAGAAGTGGAAGAACCTGATGTAGATCTAATGCCTGGAATCGAATCTGGCTGATCCCTAGCAGGAGTGGAAGGAACGTCCTTGGGGCCCTCAAGCACAGTGAGCTGCGGTTCCCCTTGTCTGCCTGAAACAGATGTCTGCACTACCTCTTATGACATGCCTAGGTCAGATTTCTTAGTGGCTTCAAATGAGGTACTCACTGAGGAACCAGACCCAACCTCCGAAAGCAACACTGGATCTTCACTAACCTCAAGGGATATGTCGGAAGTAAGACATGCAGCCAAAGAGGATTCAGGCCCAGGCTTGCTAACCTTCCTCTTCAAAATTGGCTCAGCCGAAGGACCCCCAGAACCCTCCATAATGTCTTTAGCCAGACGTTTAAGACGTTGATTCTCTAAGTTGAGATTTAAAGCTGAAAGTCAGCTACAAAACATTTTAGGAACAAAGGCCTAACAAACAGAACAGGAACAGTGGTTGTGATTGGGGCCTAGGCAGAAACACAAAGGTCATGGCTATCTTTATGTGGAATCTGCCTTCCATACCTACACTTGCACTTCCTGGATGACATGAACTAATTACAAAAGTTAGTAGCAAAGAAATAAATCCTCAACGGGGTACTTATCTGAAAGCTAGCAGCAACCAAAGGAATCAGGCAGCAGACCAATATATGAGTCAAGCATTCCAAATGGCAGTAGAAAAGTTTTGAGGACTGTATGTGCAGGCATCCTTTTATGGCTGAAGTTGTCAGTACATACATGCGATGCCCCACATACTTGCAGTAGCTACAAGCTGTTGTATACTGGCCGGAGGACTCCCCACACGTAAAGAATACTGCAACATTGAATAGGACATCAAATGGTTATAATGAAGGAAATAAAGAAGTTATGTACTCACCTTAACTTTTCATCTGAGTAGTTCTACTTCATTTGTCTTCAACCTGTGAGATAACGGATCCGTATCGGATCTGAGCTGGCAGTTTCACTAGCATCTGCTCCGAGCTCCAAGCACCTCCCCTTACCCATAATACACCTCCATTACCTTCCAACCCCCAGATCGAGTTTGCTGACTTTCATCCTTATAACCCAACCTGAAAAAACACTTTATGACCTACAACTGCAGCCAACAGGCTGTACATATAATAAGGTCAGGGGGAAAGAGGGAGGGACGGCTGAAGATGAATGAAGTAGAACTACTCAGATGGAATGTTATGGTGAGTACGTAACTTCTTTATCTTAAGTAGTTTACTTCATTTGGTCTTCAACCTATGGGACAGAGTCCCCAGCTACTAAACTCCTGGGTGGCCCTCAAGGAAGGATATTCTGGAGCTCCGCGGAACCAATGGATGCTTTCCTTCTAGAAGTCAAATCCAATTTGTAGTGAGAAATAAAGGTATGAGATGAGGACCAAGAAGCTGCAGAACAAATATCATCCAATGAGACTCTAGACCAAAAGGCCACAGAAGTACCCATGGACCTAGTGGAATAAGATTTCACCTGACCCGGAGGAGGCATGCCTTTGTCCTTATAGACCTGAAGGATGCATGAAGAAATCCACCTAGCAATAGTGACCTTGGAGATAGGTTTACCCAAAAAGGGTTTATAAAAGGACACAAACAGCTGATTGGATTTACGGAAATTTTTGGTCCTGTGCAAATAAAAACGTAACTGTCTATGAATATCCATCAAGTGGAGTTTATATTCCATTTTGTTTGCAAAGTTAAGAAAGAAGACAGGGAAATTAATGGTTTGATTAATATTAACCGGTGATGCTTCCTTGGGAAGAAAGGATGGATTGGTCCGAAGGGAAACCCTGTCTTTGTGAACAATCATATAAGGAACTTTGACGGACAAGGCTTGCAGTTCTGAAACCCTTTTAGCAGAGGTGATAGCCACCAGAAATGCTGTTTTCCAAGATAAGAATTTTAGATTTGTGGTTGCAGTGGGTTCAAAAGCTGAAGCGACCAGAGCTTGAAGAACCATAGTAAGGTCCCATGGGGAACAGGATTCTTGACGGGGAGGGGGGGGGGTGTAACAGAAAAGTCCCTTTAATAAAGGCTTTACACAGTCTGGAAGAGGCTAGTGAGGCAGAATTTTCACCCACATGAAAATGAGAAATGGCAGCCAATTGATCTTTGACAGTAGAAGAACTAGCTCCCTGTTGAAAAATATTGGCTAGGAAATCAAGAGTGGCAGAGACAGGAGTCGTGAAGGGGTCTAAACCCCTTTGAGAGGCCCAAAAAGAAAAACATTTCCATTTGCTGTGATAAACCTTCCTGGTTGAAGACTTATGAGCAGCTACCAGAATAGACCTAACTGAAGGGGATAATCCAGGAGTCCTAGCGATCATGGGAACTGGAGCAGCCAAGTGTGAGCTTCAAACTGTCCAGGTTCGGATGAGGAACCCCCGATGGGTGTGAAATCAGACCTTGAATGGGATCCAAGATCCAGGGCGGAGCCAAAAGATGAGACCAAAGGAAGGGAAACCATACCTGGTGAGGCCAAAACGGGGCAATGAGGATCACTTTGCTCCCCAGTCAACGAGCTTTCAGTAGAAACCTCGGAATAAGAGGTACTGGAGGGTAAGCATACAGAAGACCGGGAGGCCAAGCATGGACTACAGCATCTCTGGGGGACTCCCCCGGCAGGGGGTTCAGAGCAAAAAACTCATTGCACTTCGCGTTGGAAGGAGATGCGAAGAGATCGCAGCAAGGCTGACCCCACTCCAGGAAGATCTGCTCCGCTACCGAAAGATTCAGACACCACTCATAAGGCATCCAACTTAACCTGTCTGCTAGAATGTTGGACCGTCCCAGAATGTGCGTTGCTATGAGAAAACGACCGGTGGAGATCGCCCATTCCCACACTCTCATGGCCTCGCAACAAAGGGGGTAAGATCTGGTCCCTCCCTGTTTGTTGATATACCAGACCACTGAAATGTTTTCTGACTGAATTGCAATGGTTCCCAGAGGAAGAAAGGCATGAAGGGTCTGCAATGCTAAAAGGACCGCCCTCATCTCTAAAATGTTTATGTGCAATCTGGTCTCTACAGGGGACCACAGGCCTTGGACTGTCTTGCCTGAAAAATCCCCCCCCACCCAAGTTGGGAGGCGTCTGTGGCCACTGTGGTTTGGACAGGAGCTGGAAGAAAGAGTTGTCCCTCCAAGATCTCCAGAGAACACATCCACCATGGAAGGGACAACAGACAAACTCGACTAAGTTGCACTGGATATGACAGTGGGAGTTCCAACAGGGACCATTGTACTGCTAGTGTCCACTGTAGAATTCTCATATGTAACCAGGAGCACAGAAGAAGCATTATGGTTGCCGCCATTGAACCTAAGGCCCTCAACACTGATTCCGCCGATGGAAGATGAGAATGGTAGATCAGAGAGACATTCATCCTCAGGTTTTGTACTCTCTCCAAGGTCAGGAAGATTTTGCACTGTAATGTGTCTATCCTTGCCCCAATGTAGTCTATCACCTGGACAGGATTTGAAGTGATTTGGATGTGTTGATTGTGATCCCCAAATGCATGGCAAGCTTTAAGAAATAATCCCTGGTTTGAGAAAGAAGACGCCTGGTGGGAGCAGTGAGGAGCCAATAGTCCAGGTACAGATAGACCTGAATCCCCTGAAGCCTCAGGTGAGTCGCTACTACCGCCATTACTTTGGTGAACACCCCGGGGGCTATGGTGAGACCAAAGGGTAGGGCTCAAAATTGGTAATGATTGACTCCTAGCCGGAAGCTGAAAAACCTCCTGGAGCTTCTGTGCATCTTTATGTGATAGCAAGCATCCTGGAGGTCTAACAAGCACACCCAGTTGCTCTCTTGCAGGTACAGCATGATGGACTGTAGTGTGACCATCCAGAATTTGTTTTGGCAACCGACAGGTTCAGGGTAGATAGGTCCAGAATGGGCCTTAAGTCCCTTTGTTTTCTTTGGCACCAAAAAGAACCTGGAGTAGAAGCCTGATTCGGACTGATCTGGGGGTTGGTTTCGATGGCTCATTTTTCTAGCAGCTTGGAAATTTCCTGTGCTGCTTCCTCGCTCTGCATGGGTGGTATGTCCGGGAGGTGTTTGGCAGGTTTGGGAGGAACCACAAAGGGGATAGAGTATCCTCTGGATATGATCTGAAGCACCCAATGGTCTGATGTTATGGACTCCCGTGCCGCCAGGTGCAAGGACAACTGTCCCCGACTGCCTCCAGAGTAGAGCAGTTGCTGTCCGGGCCTGTCCGAGAAAAGTTCTTGAGACCCAAAATTCCTCGGACCCCCTCTGCCCCTGGGCTGGCATCCTTTCTGTCCCTTTCTGCCTCTGGGGGAAGAAGAGCCCTGAGTATCCCGGGAATACTGTGACTTCCAGAACCACATCTTCTTTTGCCCTCTCTGATTCCGGGAAAAGGATTTTTGAGGGTTCGAGAAGGTTATTCCGACGGCAGACAGTGTCTTCCTGTCCTTCTCACTATGGACTAAAGTCTGTTTGATGGTCTTACCAAACAGTGTATAGCTATCATAAGGGGCATTGGCAAAGGATGCCTTGAAAGGTTTCAAAAACTGACATAGTCTGAGCCAGGCATTGCGCCTCATGGACACGTGAGACACAGTCACCCTAGCCGCTCCTTCAGTAGCATGTGAAAGGAGTTGCATGGACGTGTTGGAGACTGCTTTCAAAGTGGCTATCCTCATGGAGATCAAGTCCCTGTCCTCTTGCGACATGGACTTAGGGGGAGACTCAGCCAGCTCCTTGAGTAGGTCAAGCTGGAGTTTCATGAAGTGGGCCACGTAGTTCAGCGCCTTAACAGAAAAGGTTGCCGACGCATAAACCCACTTCTCTAAGTGGTCCATCATCCGTGACTCTCAGTCAGAAGGATGAAACGAGGAACTCTCCTGGGCTAGTTCTTCTTTGTGGCTGCTGCTACCACCATAGCATTTACGGGGGAGCCCTTGTTCCACACTGGCCTATCTGAAGGTGGACTCAAGATCTTATCGGGCCTTGTAGGGATTGGTTCCATGGTGTCCGGCTCCTTCTAGGCACGCAAAGTGACCAGGTCTACCAAGGGATCTGCAGGAGGGAACACGCAGGAAGTAGATGGGCCCATGCCTAAAGCCTCCAGGAACACAAACTCATCAGAAGAAGGTTTGGGGGTGGACCAACCTCCCCACTGGCGTAGGATTTTCATGATGTCTCCAAAGGAGACATCCTTGGGAGGTGACCTGGGGGAACCTTCCTCATCATCGAAATCGGTATCCTCGGTGAGGGACTCGGGGGAGTCCAAGTGCCTCCTCTTACACGTATGCTTGCTAGGCACATTTCCGGTGGGGCTCTCCGGGGGGGGGACATGCAAGCCACTTGTTCCTCAGGGGGAACCATCTGGGGCTCCTCAAGCATGGGTTTCGTAGAAAGAGCTGAGGGGGTCGGGGCAGAGTCCGAGGGGATAGTCAAGGGTCTCAATCCAGCAGAGAGAACTCTTTCTACTACGTACGTCGAACACCAAGGGAGAACGAACCTCCTGGGGAACCAATAAGGAAGCCAGTCTCCCCGGATCCGACGTGAGAATTGGAGCCGGGCCTGAAGTGGACGGAGCTCTGAGGGAGGGAACTTGGCCGACAAAGCCGGAGCTGATGAAAAAAGTTCTGCTCCTTCAGATCCGATACCCAGGCTCCGGCTCCAAGAGCGGCTCGGAGCCGATACTCACTAGGCAGCTATCAACATCGAGGAAGCAGGTAGCATCGGCACTGTCCCCCTGACTTAGGCCATCCTCGTATCCGAGTACTCTGAACCCAATGGATGGATCGGAGAAGGAGAAATCGGTGTAAAAAAATAAATGGAGCTCCCCCCTCCTGAGGGAGAGGGGGCTGGCAAGACCCCCATCTGGATCTGAGTATGAATGAACTTCCTCACAATTTTATCCATGTCAACGTCCGATAAGGACCGTGTGGACCTCGAAGAGGTCATGGACTCTGACCTTGCGGGTCGAGGAACTGAAGCCGTAGATGGAGAGCGTGTCTCCTCTGGCTCCAGGGAAAATCTCGGAGATCGGAGCTGAGGGGAGTCATGGATCTTATGCTGACTTTTGGTGGGAGAAGGGAGGTCCAGGGACCTCTTACGTTTTTCAGGTCTGGATTTTGGCTCTTTCTCCTTCTCTCTGCCCCTTTTCCACTCCACTTCCACAGGCTTTGAAATGGGAGGTTGAGTCCCAGCCTGGGAGAGAGGAGAAGCAAGAGAGGAAGTAGAGGCGGCCACAGCAGCCGCTGTGACCGAAGCTGAGGACGAGGCAACTGCCTCAGAAGTGGGAAGAAGGCCTTTCAGGGCCAACTTAGCCTTCCTGTCTTTGACTGCGCGTGGGTTAAAACCCGGGCATATACAGCAGTCAGTACTTAGACGGGCAATGCCCAAAAACATTACACAAAGTGTGTGGCCATCTGTTGGAGACAATTTATGGCCACACTCAGTGCACCTTTTAAACACAGGCTTATCAGCCATGCTTCTATCAGCCACTCAGACAACAGAAGGGAAAACAAGAAGAGAAAAGAAGAAAAAAAATACTAGTTTTCCCACTTAAACCACTCACCACGCTCAAGCACACAGAACACACTGAGGTGGGGAGGGGAAGCAAATACACTAGAAAACTCTGCTAAACTACAACAAGTTCAATTTCACGATGCACCAGCGAGGGGAGGAGACGAGGGAACCTATACTAACACACTGTACTAATATTTAGAGAGAAAAGGCTTCTAAAAAGCTTTCAAAAACCCACTTACTACTTGGAGCTCAGGAGATCACGATGCTTCAGCAAGCCACGGCAAACAAGATCTGGAGGTTGGAAGGTAGTGGAGGTGAATTATGGGTAAGGGGAGGTGCTTGGAGCTTGGAGCAGATGCTAGTGAAACTGCCAGCTCGGATCCGATACAGACCTGGTATCCCACAGTTTGAAGACCAAATGAAGCAAACTACTTCAGATCATTCTTTTGAGTTGGGATATAGGATCTGAATTGCCTAGACATAGTAAGGGCTTACACTAAGTTTAATGATACTGGCTGGCAAAAAACAAACTTCTAGAAAATGGAAATCAAAATCTATACCAAACACAGCCAAAACTTTCAGTACTATAAAGTAGATAAAATAACTAGAGGTAGATGGTCTTTATAAAAGGGTAGGGGCACATTTCATAGAAATAAATGGAATTTCTGGGAATAATACATGCAAAGTAATGTTCAGGAGGAGGAGTGAATTTAAATGAAGGCAGGCACTGAACAGTTCAGGTAATGAAGCTAAACAAAAATAGTTAAATAGAAAACATATGTATACTGCATGATAATAATGGAAATTTATGACTGTTTGTTTTCTTTTCCATTAATGTGAGTGAAGTTATGTTGCAGTTTAAAATGGGATGATAATAAAGATGTTTAAACAAAAAGAATGTATTAAAAATCCAGCCTTCCTGCACAGAATACAACCAGTGACATTTCCAGTTGCAAGTGGAGTGACACTCAGGCTACGTATGCTAGTGAGGTATTAATATGCATCCTGTGCCTAATTCCAAGTGTTGCCTCACTGTCTCATGCATGCTGCATGATTTATACCCTGCTGCTCAGCTCAGCCCCTGGCTTTCACCACACTCTACCTTTCTTCTCAATCCCCATGATGGTATTATGGTTTCATTTAATAAATCCAATCTCTCTAGCTGGCAATGCCAGCACACTGTCTCTTAATTCAAACTCAGGTCACATGTTCTGCAGTTAAGGCTACAATGCCTAGTGCAATGGTGTCCATGTATATCTGAAGTCTTTAATTAAACACAGTGACTCAAGTTTGTGAGACCTCCTGAATATATCCAAATGGCAAATACCATATAGGGTGGTTCGATGAAGACCACTGACCACAGTTTCATAGTGCAGAATGGCCGAAAAGAGATTTCCCTGAAATCAAAAAAGGAAGCAGCTTAAGGATCTTCCTTTGTAGAATGTTGCCCCCACCATCCCTTAAGAAGGGGGATGTCTACACTTCATCTCCAAAATAAATGATCATTACATAGCTAGTCACTGACCATCCATATGATATCAACCTAATAACTAACAGCTGAGAAGATAACCAAATGTCTCAGCACAAGAAAACAACGAGGCACACTTTAATTCATTATTTGCAGATATTTTCATGTGGTAATATAAGAGAAAAACAGAGAAGCAACCCGTGGATTGGATAGCATTCTTCTTTTTAGAATTAATATTTGAGGGTGTCATCCTGGTGACATAATGTTGATCTTGAAAGGTAGCCTCAAGGATCTGCATACTTGTTTGGGCTGCATTTAAGACTAGCACATTAAACAAAGGTATATGCAAATGGATTAAATAACTTGGTTATACCAGACAAAAAAAAAGATTAATAATGTAAGACTTCACTGAAACAACCATAACACCTGCATCTAGCATTGTAAATGTATACATAAATCAAACTTTTCTGTTGATTAATATTTGTACAAAAATCATTTCATCATGGCTGAAAGGCTGAAGTGGAGGTACTCTGAAATCAATTCATCTATTTGTCTGATTTGCACTAACCTTGCATTTGACTATAAGTAAATAAAGTGCTGGAAGGCTTCCCTTACACAGGGTATGAGGGAAAATCATCACCACAAAAATATAACGCTTTTTTTGGACAATCTGCCTAGTTGAAATGGTCCTCACAAGGTTCATCTTTGATGGAACAAATTTTTCCACATATTTTTACTTACAATACAAAGACAAAAAAAATATATATATATACATATATATATATATATATATATATATATATACACACACACACACACACATACACATATATATACATATTTAAATATATATATATACATACACACACACATACATATTTAAATATATAAATATATATATTTAAAAAAAAATATATATATATATATATATATACACACACACACACACACACACACACACACACACACACACACACACACACACACACACACACAGATACATATACATACACATATATTGGATTATGTTTAAAAATGCAGATACTCAAACCTAGACACTAAATGACTGACTGATAGGTCACAATGTTGATACTTCAAAATTCTTACAACAAAAAGCACTCAAACTCATTGAAAATAAACTGCACCCCCCCACACACAAACTCTATTACTTTGATTTTACACTAAAAACAATTAAAATAAAACAAACAAAAACTGTTAAACCACAGCAATATGTTATAATGTGGTTTGTCTGAATCATGGAAGAGTTACAGAAAGGGGGTTTCTATAGAAACATGCAGGGATTAGGACTAGGGGCAAGATTAGCATCATTAATAAAGTGGGCAAGGGGGGGGGCTTTTCCCCCTGCATCGGCTTACTATTGCTGGCTTTACCCTCCTGCATCACTTTACTAATGCATGTTGTCCCTAATCCTGCACCTTACTTTAAAACCCCTTTTGTAACATTACCACTACACACAAGCTATGCTCAGAAATAGAAACATGTATGTATCCAGAAAACATGCAAAACACAAAAGCTATTCCTTTATCTAATCCTTGCTCTAAATCTCATTTACCAACACTTGCACAAACACACTCTCACCCCTTACACAATCCCACTTACCTGTGACTATATTCTGAACTATCAACATTTTTTTAATGTCTGCACTCTGAAATGTCGACATTTAGAACTGCAAAAAACTAAAGTTTCAGGCACACACACTGCCACACACCACACACACAAACATAAATGCATGTGGTACAGGTAGGGGTGTGATGTGTATGACAGACTGTATCTTATGCTGTATGAGGGTCTATATTACGAAAGTGAAAAACCCTATGCGCGAATACCAAAACATCGACCCCTATACCGCGAACCGAGAAAATCCCGAACCCACTAAACAGTGAAAAAAAAAATCGAACTGTCACAGTCAGCCAACCCCACCACTAGCTATATACTACCTACCCAAATAAAATAATTAAACCACATACACTAACCAAACCCTACTTCTAACCTAAAGTAAAGCACAAAACCCTACTTCTAACCTTACACTAAACCTCACATACACAACTAGCTATGCACTATCCTTAACCCCTCCCTAACCCTAAGGTCCGTAACTACTGCACACATCCCCTACAGACATACATGCAAACAAAACAAATAATCCACATACATACATTTAAAAAAAACCTACCTCCAACACTACTAAACCACACATACAAAACTATCTATGCACTATCCTTAACCCCTCCCTAACCCTAAGGTCCGTAACTACCGCACACGTCCCCTACAGACATACACCCAAACAAAACAAATAATACACATACATACATTTAAAAAAAAAAAACCTACCTCCAACATTACTAAACCCCACATACAAAACTATCTATGCACTATCCTTAACCCCTCCCTAACCCTAAGGCCCGTAACTACCGCACACTTCCCCTACAAAAATATATACAAACAAAATAAATAACCTACATGCATACATTTAACAAAACCCTACCTCTAACTCTACACTAAATCTAACATACATTTCTTATCTAAACACTTACCTTAACTCGCACCCTATCCTAAACTCTGTAACTAACCAACACTTACCTTATGCAGCTAATCCACAGACGGGCCAACCATGGAAATTCGATATTTCCGTTTTCGCAGTTTTCGACTTTCGCTCCAAGTCCACTTTGCACTATATGGTTTGACGTTTACATATTCGCGAAAACATCTTTTCGCTTTCCTAATGTAGGCCCGCTGTATGATTAGAGAAAGAGTTTTTTTTTATGTCAGGTTTTTCCCTAATCCTACATACAATACAGTTCATATATCACACACAGCGGAAGCCCATGCTTTTAGGTTACAGTAGTAATTTCCACTGGTGTTAATGAGCTACGGTAGCTGCCTAATAATCTACTAAATAGGGTTTTACGAAGTCTACATAATTTTTTTAAGAATGGATTATTTCATGGGTAGAGTCCTACTGTAGTTACGAAGTCCAATTTTTTAGTGTCAGTTAATTCAGTTAATTTCTTTATGTATTTTAGTAGTACAGTTAAGCTTGTGTTAAGATTTGTTAGTTTTATTTTTTTTCAGTTAGTTAAGACAGTCAGAAATGGATCCTTTTTGCTAGTAATGTTTTCCAAATGCCTAGCTGTGGTCAGTCTTTAATTTTTATTTATTATTTTACTTTAAATGTTTTAACATCCGTGGTGGTGCAGCGGTAGCGTTGCTGCCTCACAGCAAGAGGTTCTCCCGTTCGATTCTCAGCTGGAGTGCGGGGAGTGCCTTCTGTGTGGAGTCTGCATGTCTTCCCCGCAGTTGGGTGGGCATTCGAAAGACATGTGTAAATGGGCGTGCCTTTGTTGAAGGTTGAATGTTGAGCTGGCACCCCGACATTCGTGAAAATCTACTGCCAATCATTAGCGGGCCGGAGTTCCGCTATGGCGACCCCTAACCGGGAAAAGCCGAAAGACAACAACAACAACATTTTACTTTAAATGTTTTCACTCTACCTCAACTGAATTTCATTTCAATGAAGTTGATTTAGGTAGGCATTATTGTTTCTGAGGTAGTGGGTATGTGCACTTTATCAGTGCATTTTGTGATGTTATATTTTTCCCTGTTATACTGAGTGAATGGGAGATGTGGTCTATGTTTTTTTTATTTTTAGTTTTACTTTTCTCTTTGAAAGTAAGTGTATATTTGGATTTGCTTGCATGCTTTTCAGTTCTCTGTTTTCAGTGCACTGTACTTTATGCAAGTATGCTGTCAAGTCTATAAAACACACTAGAGGTATATATATACTAAATAAACACATTTTCTGAAAATGAAATGCCCAATTGACTTGTCACTCAATAACAGACGTATACACTTTACACATTAAATTCAATGCAAGTTTACAGTCCTTAGAGGTTACGCTGCCAGCTCTGTGACATACCGCTCAGTCCCACACAACCCTTCCAGCAAAAGGCTGTAAAATAAAATTTACAGCTGTACGCATCAGACGGGGATTAATTCTAGCTCTGCACAAAAATCTTTACCTTAGTTTCCTTCATTCTGTATCTACCACAGGCTCTGAATGGGTCATCTAGCTCTAGGAACAACAGATTTTAGGCAGAACCCATGCTCTTCCCACAGAGGTTGCTTAGCCATTGCAGCACTCTTGTTCCCCAGAGGAAGAGATACAAACAGCTTTCTGAATTAATGCAACATCTTCAGGTGAAACCAAAGATGATACTGCACAACCAGGTTATAAAGACCCCACCCCCACCCCCAGGTCTATCTTTGGAAAAAAGACAGGGAAGAAGCTAATAATCATGGTGAAGGATTGCTCAAATAGCACTTTTCATGAGAAAAGATAGGATGGTCTTCAAGGACACCTAATCTCTGTGAGAAAGACCAGAGTTATCTACAGATAAGGTCATGCAACTCAGGGACCGTGTGAACAAAAGTGAAGAACACAAAGAACAGCATCCTAAAAAAGACAATTTCAGAGTCAGTGAATCAGCTGGTTTGAATGGGAGATGGGCAAGCATGTTAATCATAAAGTTTAAGTTTTAGACAGAAGCAGAGATCTTCAAAGGAAACTGCTTCATCATTTGAAGATGGAACACCATTCCGCCATCCAGAAAGTTGTGATATGCACCTTCACTATGGAGATGGTGAGACCCAAGTAGAAGATGTGCCTGACATAGGTCAGGATCACTTGCATGCAAACAGGGCATGGTAGTATACCCAAACAAAAAAAATTCTTGTGTTTAGTGGAATCCATCCAAAAAGTAGAAGGTTTTCCAGCAGTTATACTCAGCTCTTAGTCTCACAGCGAATTGCCACTGCAGAAACAGCAGCCAAGCCCTGAGATGGAGCCACCTGCTACACTAATCATGGGGAACTTCCCTAGAATTTACTGGAAAAGCTTCCTGAACTGTCAGCGATCTGACAGCTTAAACCCAAACCCTTCTTGCGCACCACTGGAATGATAATGAAATTCTGTCTTTTTATCTAAAGCATGCCTGTCTGGGTAATATCTTCACCTGGAAGCTCCAAGAGCTTGGGTTTATTTCTGACTACTAGTCACTGTTACTGTGAAATTTACAAGATGTGCCTATGCCTGCATGTGATTCCTCTGGTACTCTGATTTTTTTACATCCAGGAAACATGATGATTGACTGGTGACACTAAACTGTCCATACACTGTATTTACACTTTTTACACCTTTACTGAATTATCACTTGTGCCATAGGCAAATTTACATTTATACAAACGTAATCAAACTGTATAAACAAATTAACATTAACAAACATTATACTTCACATATATTGCTATATATCATACAACCTAAGCAACATTACATAAATTATTCAATTCCTGACTCTTTTTTAAACAAGAAACATCTTTACTAAACCACCACTTGCAACATAAGCAATCATACAATTATATAAATGAAAACAAATCCCACCAACACAATAGTAGTTGCAAGCATTTTACATCACGAACCATACTAATACACTCCCAGTCGCAAACATTATACATCACTTACAATCTACCCAATCTTTTTCAGCCAAACATAACATGATGGAAAATATTCATGATCCAGCCCAATTGCTTAGTTAACACACATTAAATAAAAATAAGAAATAAAAAAATAAAAATTGAGTCAAATACAGAAACTCATGGGTAGGTGGAAAGGTGTACAGAAACCCATTACATCTTCTAAAGTAGAATGTGCCCATCATCAACACCCCTCTGCCTTGTTAAATCTAATTAGAGAGGTGAAGGTCTTGTTCTCTCAAGCATGTGGACAGCCTGATCTGTGGAGTACTACACTCTGAAAAGACAATGAGCAAACAAGATTTCCTTACCCTCAGCTTCAATTCAAAACCAATTGGTTTTCCTGTGTGCTTTTGTGTTTTTAACCAATTGATTGTCCTGTGTGATTATTTTACTCATTGTTTTAGTTTGTTAGGTGGGATATTTTGTAGACATCCTAATGTTTATGGATATCAGTTGGGTACGACAACCCTATGTTTCCAAAAGTCAAACATTCCTCTTATGCTGTGCCGATGATGCCATAAGAAGGCAGAAACATGCTTGTCCACAGCTAGAGGGGTTTGGTTTTATTGGCCTGAAATTGTCTTTAAATAGACTTAAAAGTAAAAGTAAAAGAAAACGTCTTGGACATTCAGAATTGATATTTAGCTGAAACACCTGATATCCTTAATGGGTAATCTGCATATATCACATGTTGCCTATGATACAAGAGTTTTAAGGTATCGCACAGTGGAAAGTCTAGCTTTGCTAGATTTTTCTTTTTGTGTTTTTTTACCCTCAGCTTCAGGAAAGGGCTAGAGCTGTGAATGAAGAAACCCACATAGTATTCATATCCCTCAGGATATTAACAACAATATGAAAGATTACCTAGGTCTATGGTATAGGGCCAGAACCAAATCACATCTTTGCCACGGATGTATTATTTCATATCCTGTCTGTACATATAACACTGTGGTTTGGCTGTTCAACAACAGCAGGGAAAGCAGTGGGGCATGGAAGGGTGAGAAATGCTGCCCTTAAATGTGGCTGGTTTCTGTGAAGCCTCCTTTCCTGTATGGTCCACTTTTCCTACACAAGGAAGGAGGACAGAAGATCTCCCAGCCGAACAGGAAAACATAAATAATCGGATACTGCCACAGGTTTCACTACAGAAAAAGGGAAGGCCCACATTGAGGTTGGAGTAAAGCATCTAACAATGACACTAACAGCAGATATGTTAGCATGTGATGTATTTGCAACCACTGGCATCAAACTGAGTGCTACAACACTTCAAACATAAGTTGTGCATAAAAAAAACTATTAAGGCTGTGGCTGGCATGAGTCTCAAGAGGTGCAAGAGGGTCTGAGTTTGAACTCTTCACTACAGCTGCATCCAAGATACCAAGGCTATGCTTTTCCTGAGCACCTTTCTGCAAGCAGCAGCAACTACCAGTTACTTATTGTTAAAATGTTTAACTCTGCGGAAATAATAACAGTCTGCTGAGCTGAAGCAAGACAAACCTTCTCACAGTTTATGGTGATACCTAGGGTCTGAACCCACATAATGACCCAGGCAAGTACCACTGCCAAACTCACAATGAGGCCACCAGGTGTCAGGCAAGAAATAAGGGGACACAAGAATTTCTTGTCCTGCAAGGCCTTCAACAAAATAGCTTTCAGCTTGGTGAATGCTCTGTGTGCAGAAGACAGATTAAATGGACATTCTGTACTGAAAATAAAACTTAACAGCAAATTCAATGAACTTCTAAATGGATCTCAGCCAGTCATGTAGCAGAAAACAACCATTGTGTACACGAACACCATCCAGGTACCCTGCTTCAGTAGTGGCATGACCCCTCACCCCAAAATTAGAGACTCACCATCTGAAACATGATATACAGCAAGTGCTCCCTGAAGTTGCTGAAGTTAAATATAAGACACCGAAGCTTCCCTTCTGCTTTGAAGAAGGAAGAGGTAAGAGCAGACCCCTTACTTTTCTCCACAGGAAGTCAGTAGAAATTGCCTGCTCCTGTAGTAGGTTATTCCTTGAGAAGATATAAGAAGTTTTCTGAGGGGAGCTTTTTCTCTCTCTGCTGCCTGTCAACCATCAGACAACCCAATAAACAGAAATATATACATATATATCTATATCTACTTACACACACGCACACACACACACACACACACACACACACACACACACACACACACACACACACACACACACTTAAAACAAAGAGAATGCTGACATATAGAGTAAATGCAGACCAGTGAAACTAGAATGCACACTATCAACATAAGGTGATGTGCATGTGAGTGTGTATGTATATGTATGTGTGCATCTATATGTCTATATCTATATATCTATATCTAATCTACCTATATATATATACATACATATGCACATATAAAACTGTATACATACATATGGGAGTATGTGAACTGGTCCTGCAAAATACTGCAGCAATGAATACTGACCACAAATGATTGAACATCAAAATACTGATACTGAAATATGCATGCTCCAACACAAACATCCCATTACTTATATATACCAACTCCAAGATTACACAAATGTGAGGAAAGTATTCCACAACCTGACTATTACAGCAATCTTACACTAGCACTGTCGATCAGCAGATCTATCGACCCATCAAAGCAAACTGAAAATCGTTTAACAAAACAAAAATGTAATATATACACATATATACATGTAAAGAGAGAGAGGAACCCTGTATATACATAATTATAGTTGCTTTTCCTAAAAAGACTGTGATTGAATCACATACTGTTGATCAAAATCTACCAAAACTCAAATCAAAGAACTTCCAAAACAGGCTTTTAAATGGATCAAGCAGGGGGTCAAGTTCATGTCTCATGTTTTCCAGTCAGTAAGCCAGGTATCAATGGACTGTGATTAACATGGTCTGAGACGGTCACAGTCCATACAAAATATATAAATATATACACATAAGTATATTAAATACATACCGAAATAAAAACATGTCATGCTTACAGCTAAATGAGTTTGATTTTACTGGTCTGAATGCATCAGTAAAGACTTGTAAAAGTAAAAAGACATGGGTATTCAAAAGCCATGAACATTGGCACAGTGAGTAGTGTTTTTGCCTCAGAGAAAGAAGTTCTCCGGTTTGATTCTCAGTTGGGGTGTCTTATATGTGAAGTCTGCATGTCCTCTTTGGGTTTGTGTGAGTTTTTTTTAGGTTCTCTGGTTTCCTCCTACATTCCAAAGAGAAGCAGTTGGTGGATCAGCACTGTAAATCAGCCACAGGTGTGAGTGCTTATGTGTGAGTAAAAGAAACACAGCACGGCTAACCACATGGTGGTTTGAACATCAGTTCTAAACAATAGTCACTGTTGATGTGACACCCCTAACACATGCAAAAATGGGAAAAAGAGGGATGATGGATGGATGAATGAATTCAGAAGCCACATAAATGGAACACGTGTATGTTCTTAAGTAGCCATCTGCAACTATTCCATGGACCTTCTTTCAAGAAGGTTTAAGCTACTATACAGAGAAAACCCTTTTGTGTTTGGCTTTTTTTGCTGTTCTTGCCTGTGTGGCTTTTCTGTGTGATCTTTTTACCTTGTTTTTGCTTTGATAATTAAACAACTAGGGACCATAGTCTACATTTTTTTTACCTAGCGGATGAGTGTCCTCCCAGCCTGAAGCATAATATTAAATTGTATAATAGCAGAAGGGAATCAAGCAGCTTCATAGTTGAAGGTGTGATATTATAATATACATCAGCAGAAGGAACAGAAACATTTCCAAGTGCAAATTTAGTGCAATTTCCAAAATAAGAAGTTATGTACTCACCATAACGTTCCATTTGAGTAGGTGGCTTCATTTGTCTGCAACCTGTGGGTCTTGGATCCGATATCAGATCCGAGCTGGCAACTATTTATACAGCTATGGATCCGAGCTCCTAGCTCCTCCCCTCACCCATAATCCCCTGCCAACCCCAAATGACCTCAGATCAAGTTTGCCCTCCTATATATACCTAAAAAGGTATCCCAACAGGAAAAGGCAGGAATAATACCACCATCTAACTCTTCTGAAGGCCAGGGGGATGGAGGGGGGAATGGTTGCAGACAAATGAAGCCACCTACTCAGATGGAACGTTATGGTGAGTACATAACTTCTTAATCTGGAGTAGGGACTTCATTTGTCAGCAACCTGTGGGACAGAGTCCCCAGCTACCTGAATCTTGGGCAGCCATCATGGAAGGATGTTCCGGAGCACTGCGGAGCCAAAGGATGCTCTCCCTCTGGAAATGACATCCAGTTTGTAGTGGTTAATAAAGGTATGAGATGAGGCCCAAGTGGCTGCCGAGCAAATATCATCCAAGGGGACTCTAGATCTGAATGCAGTAGAAGTAGATTTGGAGCGAGTGGAGTGTGCATGAACCCTTTGAGGTGCGGGCCTCCCAGAAGCCTCATAAGCTAGAAGGATACATTGGGAAATCCAGTGTGATAAGGTGACCTTCGAAACGGCTTTACCCAAATTGAATTTGGCAAAGGAAATGAACAGCTGATCAGATTGTCTGTGACCAGCAGTCCTATGAATATAGAAACGCAGCTGTCTGTGCACATCTAATGAATGCAGCTTGTATTCTCCTTTCTTTGGATAATTAGGGAAGAAAACAGGAAGTTTAATGGTCTGATTGATATTGGTTTCTGAGGCCACCTTAGGTAGAAAGGATGGATTGGTCCTGAGGTACACTCTATCCTGATGAAAAACCAAGTAAGGGGGTTTTACGGAAAGAGCTTGAAGTTCCGAAACTCTTTTCGCAGAAGTGATGGCTACCAAGAATGCTGTTTTCCAAGACAGGTATTTAAGATCAGCCGAGGCAGCTGGTTCAAAGGGAGAAGCAGTCAAGGCCTGAAGAACTAGCGATAGGTCCCAAGGGGGTATGGCTTCTTTGATAGGGGGCCTGAGCAGAAAGGTACCCTTGAGGAAGGTTTTACATAGTTTAGCTGACATCAAAGGACCTGTCTCGTGTCCTACATGGTAATGGGAGATGGCTGCCAATTGTACCCTGACTGTCGAACAGCTAGCCCCTTGCTGAAAAAGCCCGGTAAGGACGTTAGCGGAGCAGTGAAGGGGTCCAGATTATGATGTTCCGCCCAGATGGAGAAGCGCTTCCATTTACTGCGGTAAATTTTCCTGGTGGAAGGTTTATGTGCTGCCACCAAGATGGCTTTGACTGGTGAAGAGATACCGGGAGTCCTAATTAAGAGTGGAACTGGAGCAGCCAAGCTGTGAGCTTCAGGTTGTCCTGATTCGAGGTTGGTAAGCCTGATGGGTGGGATATCAGATCCGGGCTGGGATCCAGAATCCAGGGAGGATTCACCAAGTGAGACCACAGGTAAGGGAACCAAGTTTGTCGAGGCCAGAATGGGGCAATGAGGATCATTTTGCTCCCCAACCGAGAGGCTTTCTGTAACATCTTTAGCATCTAGGTTAGAGGAGGATAGGCATAAAGTAGACCGGACAGCCAAGCATGCACTAGAGCATCTCTCAGGGCTTCCCCTGGTGGGGGAATCAGGGCGAAGAAGCTGTCGCATTTCGTATTTGAGGGAGAGGCAAAAAATCGCAGCAGGGTTACCCCCATTTTGCAAAAATCCGCTTCGCTACTCGGGAGTTGAGAGACCACTCGTAAGGGGAAAGAATAGTGCGGCTGAGTTTGTCCACCAGAATGTTGGACCGTCCCGGAATGTGCGTTGCGATCAGAAAGCGGTTGGTGGAGATCGCCCATTCCCACAGTCTCATGGCCTCTCGGCAGAGAGGATAAGACCTGGTTCCCCCCTGTTTGTTGATATACCAGACAACTGACATGTTGTCTGTCTGTATCGCAACAGTTCCTACGGGAAGAAGGTTGTGAAGTGCTTGCAACGCCAACAGCACTGCCCTCATCTCCAGAACATTGATATGCAGGGAGGTCTCTGTGTCGTTCCATGTGCCTTGGACTGTTCTGCCTGAGCAATGCCCCCCCACCCGAGGCGAGAAGCATCCGTGGTCACTGTGACGAGAGGAGATGGAGCGCAGAAGGGGCGACCTGTATGAAGGTCTGGGGAATGAAGCCACCATAACAGGGCCCTCCTGCAAGCCTTGCTGACAGAGACAGGGTGATTGAGAGGAAGAAGCTGAAAGGACCATTGTACTTGAAGGGTCCACTGTAGTACCCTCATGTTTAGGCGAGCGCATGGAAGGAGTGTAATTGCCGCTGCCATAGAGCCCAGTGCCCTCAGGACCAATTCTGCAGGTGGAGCTTCTGATTGGAGGATGGCCTGCACATGTAAACTCAGATTCTGTAGTCGTTCCGAAGTGAGGTAGGCTCACAGACTTCTTGTATCTAATCTGGCCCCTATGACGTCTATCACTTGTGTCGGAGCAAGGGAGGATTTGTCCATATTGATCGTGATGCTTAACTGGGGGGCTAGGCGAAGAAAAAAATATCTGGCTGAGCAGAGTAGATGCCTTGTTGGGGCGGTCAGGAGCCAGTCGTCCAGGTACGGGAAGACCTGCATTCCCTAAAGTCTCAGGTGGGCCGCTATCACTGCTAAAACTTTGGTGAACACCCTGGGGGCTGTGGTGAGGCCAAAGGGAAGGACCCTGAACTGATAGTGGCTGGCTCCCAGCCGGAAGCGGAGAAACCTCCTGGATCGTCTGTCCATTAAAATGTGGTAGTACACATCCTTGAGGTCTATTGAGCACATCCAGTCATTCTCCTGCAACAGGGGGACAATGGATTTATGAGTGACCATTCGGAATTTCTCCATGGTTACTGACAGGTTCAAGAGGGAAAGGTCTAGAATTGGTCTCAGGTCCCCCGTCTTTTTTGGCACCAGAAAGAACCTGGAGTAAAACCCTAATCCAAGCTGGTCTGGGGGGACGGGTTGGATGGCCCTTTTTTCTAGCAGCTGCTGGATTTCTGCGGCTGCAGCCTCCCTCTGATCGGGTGGTACATCGGGGAGGTTCTTGAGTCTGGGAACATGTAGCATAGGGATTTTGTAACTTCTGAATATAATTCGAAGCACCCAGCGGTCTGACGTGATGGACTCCCATGCCACCAGATGCCTCGAAAAGCACCCCCCGACTGCCTCCAGAGTGGAGCAGTTGGGCAACCCTTCAGGGCTGTTGTGTGGGCCAATCAAAGAAGGATTCTCTGGACCAAAAATTTGTCGGAGCCCCTCTGCCTCTACGGCGGCGTCCTCCCTGTCCTCCTCTGCCACGGAAGGACTAGTTGTCCGGAGCAGGTTGGGAATGTTGCGATTTCCAGAACCACATCTTCTTCTGTCCCTTTTGGTTCTTGGAAAAAGACCTCTGGGGAGCAGAGAAGCGGACTCCAATGGCAGACAATGTCTTCCCGTCCTTCTCGCTCTGGACAAGTGTCTCGCAAACGGTCTTGCCAAACAAAGCAGAACCATCAAAGGGGGCATTCGCAAAGGAGGCCTTGAAGGGCTCCGCGAAGTCACAATGTCGGAGCCAGGCCTGGCGTCACATAACTAGGCCCGCTCCACCAGCTCTAGCGGCTCCCTCAGTTGCGTGAGACAACAGCCGCATAGAGGTATTAGAAACAGATCTCAGAGTGGCCATACGAGTGGAGGACAATTGCTTGTCCTCCGCCGACATGGACTCCGGGGGGGAAGCAGCGTATTCTTTAATAAGATCCCGTTGCATCCTGATGACATGTGCCATGTAGTTCAGAGACCTTACTGAGAAGGTCGCTGAACTGAATACCCACTTCCCAAGGCGATCCATTAAGTGAGACTCCTTGCTCGGAGGATGGACCGTGGGGCTCTCCTGAGCTAGTTCCCTCTTAGTGGCTGCCGCCATCAACATGGCATCTACAGGGGGACCCTTGCTCCAGTGGGGCCGGTCTGCGGGGGGGGGGGCACAAAATCCTATCCGGGCGCTTGGGAATTGGCTCCACAGTGTCCGGCTCCTTCCACGCCCTGGTGGTCACAAGGTCCACCAGGGGGTCGGCCGGAGGGGACACCCAAGAGGTAAACGGGCCTGCTTTGAATGCCTCCAGGAACACGGACTCGTCGGAGGAAGCCTTGGGGACCACCCCCCACTGAGCCTGAGCATTTCCATGATGTCTCCAAAGGAGACATCCTCAGGGGGTGACCTTGGGGAGCCTTCCCCTTCATCCAAGTCCGTGTCCTCTGTTAAGGACTCGGGGAGTCCACGTGCCTCCTCTTACACTTATGCTTGCGAGGCACTTCCTCGGGGGGGGGGCTGTCCAAGGAGGTCTCACCAGCAATGTCCTGTTCCAAAGGAACAACCTGGGACATCGAAGCAGGCTGTCCCTGTGGCCGGGTGATGGAAGCCTGACCCAGCAGAGAGGGAGTGCAGGGCAGAGCCGAGACAAGGGCCGGAGGTCTGGATGCTCTCGACAGAGCCCTCTCCACTACATCGAAGGCCGAGGGGGAGCCGCTCTCCCTGGGCTCTGAGAGCCGACTCCCACTCAGATCCGATGAAGGGATCGGAACCAGCGCCGAGACCGTCGGATCCGAGGGACCAGTGTGCTCTGACCTGGACGGAGCCGATGGTACACTGAATCCCTCGGATCCGAAGCTCGGGCCACGGCTCCGAGAGGTTGGATCCGATGATGGAACCAACAGACTCGAGGGTAGGGTTGGATCCGAAGTACCCAGTACTGTCAGCACCGACCCACCGCCGGCTCCAACGCTGCCCAGCTCCAAGCGCTCCGAACCCAGAAAGCGGGTCGGAGAAGGAGCTATCGGAGCAAAAAAAGGTGTCGAGCTCCCCCCCGAAGGGGGGGGGAGGCAGGAGCACTCCCATCTGCAGCTGGGCCTGGATGAACCTTCTCATCATCCGGTCCAAGTCTGCATCAGACAGGCTGTAAGTGGATCTCGATGAGGCCACTGAGGCAGGCCTGGAGTGCCGCCTCGATGACCTCGAGGAGACCTGGAAGCCGTGGAGGGAGAAGCCCGCTTAGCTCGGGGCTGCTTCGGCCCGCCGCTTGTGGTGCTTCTCCCTTCGTTTCTCCCTCCTGGCCTCCCTGGCCTCCGGCGCTTTAGTCCGAGTTTGAATCTCGGCCGGAGGAAGGGGGGCAGGAGTGGCCACCACCACAGGCTGGTGAGGTGCCACGGGAGTAGCGGAGGCCGAAGCCGACTCCGGGGGCAAAAGTCCCGCCAGGACCAGCTTCGACCTCCGCTCTTTCAGTGCCCTGGGGTTGAACCCTGCACAAATCGTGCATCCTGAGGACAGGTGTTCAACCCCAAGGCACCGAACACACCGAGTGTGGTCATCTGCTGGGGAGGGCTTATGGCCACACTCGGTGCATTTAGAAAAAATAGGCTTTGGGGCCTTAGACATGTCCCAAAAGTAAGAAACACTACTCAAACACTCAAGTCCCCAAACGCAAACACACACAATCACACACTAACGACCAGCGAGGGGAGGGTAACACTACAAAATTCAAAAAAGAACAGACTAAAGGGAAGCCTAATACCCACACACTAATTACTGACAGAAAAAAAGGGCTAAAGAGATAAAATAGGAACACTTATCTCAAAAATCGCCAGAAGCTCAAAATCCAGCTGACACACTCTAGAGCGGCAAACTAGATCTGAGGTCATTTGGGGTTGGCAGGGGATTATGGGTGAGGGGAGGAGCTAGGAGCTCGGATCCATAGCTGTATAAATAGTTGCCGGCTCGGATCCGATATCGGATCCAAGACCCACAGGTTGCTGACAAATGAAGTCCCTACTCCAGATTGTAAGTTCTTAAGCTGTGAAAACTAGGCTGCATTGAAAACACTACTGATGCTAGCAAGTTTCTGCAAAACAATCTGAACAATATTAATACTTGGGCTTAGGTAAAAAAAAATGTAGATTTACATCTCAAAAATTAAGGTAATGCAATCTTGGGTATAACAGTCTGAAAGGCAGATGTTAACTGGGCCTTATTTTCCTGGATAATGGAGAAAGTAATTTAAGTGTGGGTGTTATTGTGGTTGATCCAGAGATGGTATATGACAAACATGCACACGTCTATTCTTTACTTTTTACTGCAAGGAATTGAACCATTCTCTGTATGATCTAAAGAAATTCCAAAAGACATTGGGTTGTGCGTGAAATACTCAATAAACCAGTCTACTTTACAGGTGAACAAATAAAAAATGATAATAAATAAGACTTCATCTTGAATGTGGCAACTCTCTTTGGTTTCCCTCCTCTGGAGCTTTACCCCCCAAACAGCTAGTAGAGTACTTCCGTAGTCCATGGTACAGGGTTTTATGCTATCCACCCCAATTTGCCTACTGTGTGATTCTGAGCAAGTCCCTTAACCATACAGTACTACTAGATCACCCCTGAAAAGGGACACATGTCCAACTGGCTTACCTAGTAAACAAAATAAATAAATAAGTAAAAATAATCTCCACAAAAACAGATTTAGGGATTGTCCATATATTTTTGTGATTCAAAGTTAAAACATGAGACAAAAAAAGACATAGATGTAATTTTGGTCTATAATTCTACAAAAGCAATAAGAAAGGTGTGAACTTTTTTATTATTAGAGTGGCCCAACAATGGAAACACCTTTCAGTTTTATACATAACTCTGCTTCAGCTAAGTATTTATTTACTGGCTGGGTAAACATTTTGGAAATTCAAATATCAGTACGCTGTACTGCTGTTACTTACATATGTGTGTGTATGTGTATACATACATGTGTATATATATATATATATATATATATATATATATATATATATATATATGTGTGTGTGCATATATGGATCTTTATCAGTTGGCTGAGTTTTCAGAAACTCAAAATTCATATGGTCAAGACCATATGATCAAGTTTTTGAAAATTCAAAGCTTCTGAATTGAGAGTGGTGATTAAGAAATTTACGCTTTTCTTCACTGTAGTGCGATCTTGGAGTTGTTATATATAATTTGCAGGGAGTGTGAAAAAGTAGATTTTTGTGGGGGGGTTTTTGATGTTTGAGTTTTCGGAAACTCAATCATATGATCTCATCTATTTTCTGAAAACTCGATCATCTGACATAGATCCATAGATATATATATATATATATATATATATATATATATATATATATATATATATATATACACACACACACACACACACACATATATATATATATATATATATATATATATATATATACATACATATATATGTGTGTGTACATATTCACACACACACACACAAATACACACACACACACACACACACACATATATATATATATATATATATATATATATATATATATATATATATAGATAGATAGATAGATAAATTGCTGATGCATTTATACCTCTGCAAATGACAATGTCATTTTACATGCTTAAGTATTCATGCAAAGACAGAGTAAGAGTAACATCCTGACATATGTGTCACTAATATCATACACATTTCTAGTGCATCTGACTGGTGCATCACAGCATGCCTGTGACTGATATCACCACTCTACAGGCAAAGCTTGCTGTATCAATTCATTGCACAGTTGCATTAATAACCAAGAAACATGTAACTTGGGAAAAATGACTGACACTGCACTTTGAACAAGTTTTGGATTATCTACTTACAATGCAATCTAGAAAACAGTTTGTACCTTCTAGCTACTTAATGTTAGCATTTAAATGACTGTGGTTATTCTGTGCTTACAACGTGCTTCAGTCACAAAAATAATGGTAGTGATTTGTTTTAGATTTTTACAATAATGATATGAATGCTTATTTCTATTTTGTACCTATAATTTAACAAAAGCAAGAAGCTTTTCTGACATAATATTTGACAAATGTGAACCTACTCATTACAAGGATTTTTAGAACGCTATATATGATTTTTTGCAGTAGTTCTAAAAGTCAGCCAAAGCAGCCTAACTTGACATCCAAATTTTCTTTTTCCTCCTGCATTAATTACATTATTTTCTACTACAGAATGGTAGCTAATAACACCTGTTACGCTTTCCACAGAAGCATAGCCTGCCAGAGACTACATTCAGCTCAACAACAGAAAGAAAAGACGAGGACAAGCTACAACTCGGCAATGCTATAAGTGTCTCAAGGGAGCAGTGAAATCTGCCTCAGAATGACTTATGTACAGTGAGGTAAACTTTCAGTAGCAAAGAATGTGCTCCTTAATCACCTACCTGTAAGTTTACTGTAGGAGGTATCCTGAGGTCAAAACTTGCTGTTAGTTCTGCAGGGACAACATTATAGGAAGTCCCTCCTTGCAGCATTGTTAGATTGACAGAAGTGACATCACCCAGAGTCATCGATGGATCACTGTCTAATCTTCAAAACACAATCACATAAAGAAAGAAGTTATAAAATGTATTTTGGATCCTTTGAAATACTTTGTACATGATGCTGTCAGCATTCACAAATAGATACATCACAGCAAATTTTACTCACAAAACAGGTAGTTATGTACTCACCATAACGATCGATGTATGTGGTCCATCTTGCCTCACATTCTTTACTCACGGGTTCGGAGCCGAGAATCGGCTCAGACTCGGCCAACTTATTTCTCTAGCACGAAGTCTCTAATTGGCTGGGCTAACCCTGTATCCCAAGATGCACCTCGCCATAGCCCCAGATCTTGTTTGCAGCCATTCCAGTCACACCCCATACACAACCATCACTGGAAGGAGCTCCAGCCAGAAAGGAAAGAAAAAACAACTGACATTGAAGGGTTCTCAGAGCCAATTTTCCTCCAAATCCTACAGGAAGGGGGCAGGTGGGAGGGTACGTAAGAATGTGAGGTGAGATGGACCACATACATCGATCGTTATGGTGAGTACATAACTACCTGATGTTATGTGGTCCTATCTCGCCTACATTCTTTACTCACGGGACAGCGTCCCCAGCACCTCTATCCTGGGCTGCTCATAGGAAAATACTCCTGAGAACCGTGGAACCAAAGGAAGCCCGGCCCCTAGAAGCCACGTCCAACTTGTAATGAGTAATAAAGGTGTGAGGAGAGGCATAGGTGGCCGCAGCACAAATATCATCCAATGAAAGCCTGGCATGGTAAGCTATTGATGTAGACACTGCCCTGGTAGAGTAAGCTTTGACGGGAAAAGGTAAATTTCTGTCTGCTGACGAAAAGATAAAGGAAATACAATCTTTGATCCATTTAGAAATTGAGCTCTTGGAAATAGGACAACCTGTTCTGTTTTCTGAGAAGGACACAAACAGTTGATCAGATTTCCTAACATGCTTAGTCCTGTGTAAGGAGAATGTTAGTTGTCTGTGCACATCCAGCTGGTGAAATCTAAACTCTGCTTTATTGGAAAAGTTTGGAAAGAACACTGGTAACTCAATAGACTGATGAAGATTAACAGTGGATGACACCTTAGGAAAGAAGGACGGGTTAAGTCTCAGGGAAACTCTGTCCTTATGAAAGGTCAAATACGGAGGTTTAATGGACAAAGCTTGCATCTCTGATACTCTTCTGGCTGATGTAATGGCTATTAGGAAAGCCGTCATCCAAGATAGAAATTTTAATTCACAGGTGGCAGCCGGTTCAAAGGGCGGTGAAGTGATGGCTTGTAACACAAGGTTTAGATCCCATGGCATGACAGGTTCTGAAACAGGAGGGCGAAGTAACCAGGTGCCTTTCAAAAAGGCCTTACAGAGTTTATGGCCCATAAGAGAAGGCTCGTAAGATGTATAAAAATTGGAAATTGCAGCCAGCTGCACCTTAATGGTAGCAGGCGCGGAGCCCTGTCGGAAAAGCATGGCTAAAAAATCTAAGACCGATGGAATTGGGGCTGTGAAGATGTCCAAACCTTGGGCCTGAGCCCAAATGGAGAATCTCTTCCATTTGCTGGAATAAATCCTTCTGGTGGAAGACTTATGAGACGAAGACAAGATGTGTACCACCTCAGGTGAAAAAGAATGTCGTCTAACTAGTGATGGAAGTGCAGCAGCCAGGCTGTCAACCTGAGGGTTCTCAGGGAGGGGTGGAGCTGTCCTGACATGTGAGTCAGTAGGTCTGGCACTGGGTCCAGGTACCAAGGACCGTCCACTGCGTACTGCTGAAGAAAGGGGAACCATACTTGTCAAGGCCAGTGTGGAGCAATTAGAATCATCCTGATTTCCAAGGATATGGCTTTCTGAATCACTCTTGGTAACAGAGGAAATGAAGGGAAAGCATAGATCAGACCGGGGGGCCAATCGTGATTAGAGCATCCCTGGGTGACTCCCCTTGTGGGGCGATCAGTATGAAGTACTTGCTGCATTTGGCATTGAGAGGGCTGGTGAAGAGATCGCAGCAAGGGTGACCCCACCTGTTGAAAATTTGAACTGCCACTCGGTTGTTCAGGGACCACTCATAAGGCATCAGAATAGCTCTGCTCAGCCTGTCCGCTATCGCATTGATCTTTCCCAGAATGTGCGTTACCACTAAAAACCGTTCGGAAGACACTGCCCAATGCCACACTCGCATGGCCTCTCTGCAGAGGGGATAAGACTTGGTTCCCCCCTGCTTGTTCAGGTACCACACCACGGACATGCTGTCTGACTGAATTGCAATCGTTCCCAGAGGAAGAGAGCTTTGGAGTGCCTGCAATGCTAGTAACACCGCTCTCATCTCTAGAACATTGATGTGCAGGTGTACCTCATGATCTTGCCACGTGCCTTGGACCGTCCTGCCAAGATAATGCCCCCCCACCCCATCTGGGAGGCGTCCGTGGTCACCATGGCCACTGGAGACATAGGAATCAAACTCCTCCCCTTGTCCAGATTGGTGGAAGATAGCCACCAGTGGAGGTCCTGTTTGCACCGTTCCGTGAGAAGTATCAAGTGGGAAAGAGGAAGTTTTTGAAAGGACCATTGGGCCGAAAGGAGCCACTGTAGGATCTGCATGTCTAACCTGGCTAGAGGCACCAGCATGATGGTGGCAGTCATGGATCCCAGGAGCTGGAGAACTAACCTGACCTGAACTCTCTTGAGGGGCAACAATGCGTGAATCTGAGACTGCAGCACTCTTATCCTCTCTTGTGGCAGAAAGGCCCGCATTTGAATAGAATCTAGCTCTGCGCCTATAAAAACAACACACTGTGAGGGCAGCAAGGCAGACTTTTCCCAGTTCAAGGTAATTCCTAGTTGTTGACAAAGTGTAATGGTAGCCTCCCTGGCTTGAATGAGGAGATGCCTGGTGGGGGTGGTGAGAAGCCAGTCGTCCAGATATGGAAACACCTGGAATCCCCGACGTCTCAGGTGAGCTGTCATCACTGCCAAACACTTGGTAAACACCTTGAGGGCTGTGGTGAGACCAAAGGGCAGGGCACGAAACTGGAAGTGACTGGCTCCCAGCCGGAAGCGTAAGTGACTCCTGGATGCCTTGTCCATCTTGATGTGGTAGTAGGCATCCTTGAGATCGATGGAGCACATCCATACTCCTTTTTCCAGCAAGGGAAAAATGGACTGAAGAGTGACCATTCGGAACTTGGACTTCAGAACGTAGTGATCCAATCGGCTGAGATCCAGAATGGGTCTCAGGTCCCCTGTTCTTTTCGGCACCAAAAAGAGTCTTGAGTAAGTTCCTGATCCAATATGGTCTGAGGGGACTGGTTGGATGACTCCTTTTTCTAGCAGCTTTGAAACTTCTAGTGCTGCTTGATCCCGTTGACTGGGTGGAACGTCCGGGATTCTTTTGACTGGAGGGGGTGTTGATAAAAAGGGAATAGTGTAACCTCCGGTAACTATTCGAAGCACCCAACGATCCTGGGCGATGCTTTCCTAGGCTTCTGGATGCAACGAAATTCGGCCTCTGACTGGCTCTGGAACAGCACAGTCAGGCAACACCTCAGGAACGCTGAAAGGAAGACCCGCGAAAGGAATCGCGGTCTCCCAAGTTGCGGGGGCCTCCTCTGCCTCTAGGACGGCGTCTTCCAGAATAATTTCCCCCTCCTCTGCCTCTGGAGGGGGATTCACCTTGAGCAGCAGGGAAAGACTTCTGTGACTTCTTGAACCAATTTTCCCTCCTCTCTGAGCCTTGGGGTAAGGCCTAGAAGGAAGAGAGAAACGGGCCCCTACGGCAGATAGGGTCCTCCCCTCCTGTTCGCATCTGGTGAGGGTGTCTTTCACTTTGGTCCCGAAGAGTGAGGACCCATCAAAGGGGGCGTCAGTGAAGGAAGACTTAAAGGCCTGCGCAAAATGACACAGGCGCATCCAGGCTTGCCTTCTGAGAGCTACACCTGAGCTAGCTGCCCTACTCCCCCCTTCGGCTGCATAGGATATGAGCCTCATGGACGAGTTGACAATGGAACCAAGGGTAGACAACTGGGCGTTAACAGTCTGTGCTACCACCTCAGGCATGTTACCCGTCAGAGTGTCTCCTAGCTCCTTAGGAGATCTCTCTGGAGCCGAGTAAAATGACAAAGGTAATTCAGCGACCGCAAAGTAAAGGTCGCTGAAGACAGGGTACGCTTCCCGTACCGGTCCATACTCCCGGACTCCTTGTTAGGAGGATGAACAGAAGAAGAAGCCTCTGCAATTTCCTGCTGAGTGGCTGCCGCCACCACCAAGGTGTCTATGGAAACCCCTTTGGTCAGGAACTCTTTCCCCGGGGGAGCAGAAAGAAACTTATTTGGACGTCTGGGCACCGGTTCCATGGAATCAGGGCTCTCCCACACCCTTCAACAAATCAAATCCAGGAGTTCATTGAAGGGTGGAGACACCCAGGAGGCGGAGGGTTGAGCTCCGAAGGCCTTGAGGAATACCGACTCCTCCTCAGAGGGGGTCTTGGACGGCCAGTCGCCTCTCTGCCTCAAGATCTCCAGGATGCCGAAAAAAGAGACATCATCGGAGGACAACTTGGGGGACCCCTCTGACTCCTCGAGGTCAGTATCGGAAGTGAGGGACTCGTACTGGGAGTCTATGTGCTTCCTCTTGCACAACTTCTTTCTAGGGGGCTCCTCAGGCACCGACACTGAGGGGCCCTCAGAAAGTTGGGGACTGCTCATGGGGGTATCCTCAGACCTTCGGGCTCTGCCATCCATGGATAGGGGGGCATCAGAGGCTCTAGCCGGGGTGTAGAGGGAAGGAGTGACCGATCCGGGTGATGTAACTGATGATCTGGCCAGTGCGCTCCTCATGGTCTCGAAAGCAGGCCCCCCAAATCTGAGGATGACCCATCTCCGAGACCACAACCGGAGTCGAGGTTCCCCCAGCCGATGCACACAGAGAGAGGTTCGGAACCGACAAGAGTCCCGAGGTATCCCCCTTGGGTCCGACTGAGGAAACCCGAGTACTGAAACCAGAGAACGGAACCGACATGGTTGGAGCTGACGTCGGCTCCGATATACTCACAAGGGGTATCGGAGCCGACACGAGAACATCACTCGGCGCGGAGCACTCCAGCTCCGATGACACAGGGGTGCTCGGAGGAGGAATCATTGGTACAAGAATAGGGACTGGGTCTGGAGCTGACTGGGTTGGAGCCAAGAACAATTTTGCTAACACCGGCGACTGCAGGAGCCTCTGGACCACCCTATCCACATCCAAATCAGACAGCCTAGAGGATTTAGAGGAAATAGAAGGAGGTCGGGATCTCCTACCCGAAGTCTCATGCCTAACACTGGGTGACCGGCTCCGAATAGGCTCCAATAATATCGGGGCAAAGGTCGACTCCAGCACAACAGATACCTCCTGTGGCCCCGAGGACAAGGGAGCCGAGGAGGCAGTATCCACTTTTGAAACCTTCTCCGGGGGCTCCGAAAAGACAGACGGAGCCGGAGATCTTTTCTTGGCCTTGGAAGTCTTCTTTGTACTAGAAGAGTCTAAGGACTCCTCAAAAAAAGGCTTAACCAGGCCCTTCAAAATCAGCTTATTTTTTTCTTTCCTGCAGTACCCTCAGGCTGAAGGCGTGGCAAAAACTGCAGGACTCTTGCAGGTGAATAGTGCCAAGACAATAAACGCAGATAGAATGCTCATCTGTAATGGACATCTTAAAGCCACATTTTGAGCATTTTTTAAACCCAGAGGGTTTATGCTCTTTCTGGTCTTTAGACATAGTAATTCACAACACCCACTCAACCGACAACGACAGACACAAGAGGAAGGCTGGAAAAAACAAACTACGAACAGCCAAGGAAACTCTAATTTAAACATTTCTTTGGTGCAGCAAGGAAAATCTAACTACCGACCAAAAAAACAAACAAAACACAAGTTTACACAAAAAAAACAACACAGGAGAGGACTAGGTCCTCTAATTTAAACGGGCCTAGCCCGCCAAAACAGAGGGATACCCACAAAACACACCACTTGCTTACACAGTACACTCACAATGAAAAAGTAGCTATTAAAATATCTTTATACAAGAGAATACACTGCTAAAGACTTATGAAAAGTTTTGAAAAAGGGTACTTAGTCACAGCCAAGCGAGAACACGTCCCAACTCTACGAGTGGCAAACGAGATCTGGGGCTAGGGCGAGGTGCATCTTGGGATACCGGGTTAGCCCAGCCAATTAGAGACTTCGTGCTAGAGAAATAAGTTGACCGATTCTCGGCTCCGAACCCGTGAGTAAAGAATGTAGGTGAGATAGGACCACATAACATCCATTAATCTCACTGCATGCTTTTAATTAAGATGCAGACTGATTTGCCACAACTGTCAATGTATCAGCAAAAACTGTGACTAAAGTTCTTCTTTTACACATTTTGTCTTAGATTTTTTTTTCACACGAGCATTTATTTTCCTCAAAAGCATCAATTTATAGCAAAAATAAGATTTAATATGTGACAATACCACATTATTCTATTTCCTTTTTTTTTTACAGGTCTACCAATTTACATTCCGTCTCACATTTTGCTTCAAAAAACAATTTTGTCAAGGTATGGCATTGTGCACAGTACTGGCTTATGATGACTGTTATCTGGATACGTAAATGAACAACTGAAAGCTTTAAGTTCCAGTGTGAGCTTCCTGCCACACCTGTTGACTCTATGGCTGGCAGTAAAGTGGAAGTGGAAGCAAGCAGTGGTCTCCAGGTTCTGAGTTAGACTGTAGACATCAGATGACAGTGCAAGGACGCCTGGTTATGAATTCAGCCCACTTAGCCAGGGGACTTGTAAAGAGCATCCAGCTTCTTGGGTGTTGCAGAAAAAGGGTCCACTTGCTTTCATAATATTAGAATGACATGCTTAACCACTGGCCTTACTGGGGATGACTACAGGGTTGCTGCTCCTTCTAACCAGCATAAATATTCAAACAATTTCTGATGAAGGAATGGAGATCAGAAGTCAATCCAGGGAGGACATCATGATACTCAAGGTCTCTTCAAAACAGGGGTAATCCAAGGAAGCTGTAGGGAGGGGAAGACTCGATAAACTTTTCCTCTCAAAGGCAATGAATTTCAGATCCTTAGACTGACCGGGAGTGAGTCTAATGTTTACCACTGGTTACACAAGTAAGTCAGTGTGTAGGTTTGCAAAAGAAAAAGCATATTTTAGAGTTTCACTAAATTTGGATGACAAGAATCTTGCTCTCATCAGCATACCCATCAAGTACTGCACATGTGAGACAGAGGCACTGTGAGACCTGGTGCAGAATGATGTGGCAGATCATGACCCCTCAATTTGAATTAACATTTCTGTGAACTTGTACAGAACTGATATAGCAAAGAGCTAAATTCTCCTGTCTGTGAGCAGAGTTGGAATCTTTTTCCCATCTTATACTCCAAACTGATAAATACACCTTTTGCAACTCAGTTTGCACTGTGCTGTATTTATATACTTGCTTTATTATTTATATATTTGCTGTATTGTTTCTGTCCTTTGTTGTCTGCACTTTGTTTCTCAGGGTAGCTCAGAAGCTAGTTTCAGGTGGGGGTTGTTGAGCCAGCCCATCTTAACTGTTTGTCTTTGTCTAAAGTGTATTTTCTGTGCTGCATTTCCATTGCTAGAATCTCCTTGTGTTCTGACAGAGTGTGCTTCTTAAACAATCTGGAAATATAGAGCTGATAAGCATATGTTTTGGCATTTTTTAACTGTTCAGAGTTCTGCACTGTCTTAATTTTTGCTTGACTGAATTATTTATATATCTGCTGGCATTGTTTTCTGATACTCTAAGTGCCTCCATTTTGATTTTCTCTTAATTTACTGCTTTCTGCACTTGTTTTAGTCTTTTTTTAATTTAACTGCATTCATTTAAACTGTATTTGCTTTAATACTGCTACACACTCAAGTGTGCTAGCTTCCACTGTATTTGAATTGTTTTTACTGCTGTTTAGCTGCTTTTCTGTAAAAAAAAAAATAAAACAAAACAAAAAAAGTTCTAAGCTTGTTTCCTGCCTTTCCTGTAACTAGTGTAGTCCAGATACAGATTTGCTGTATCCAGGACTGCTTGTAAGCTTCTGAGCCCCCCCCCCCATCAGCCTTTCTGTGTTGGAGGGAAGCCTTCTAGCTTACCAGTGGGAGTGGCAAACACAAGGTAGCATAGCTATCACAAGAGGACTGGTTTCTGGCCCAGAAATTGTAGCTTATTGGCTGTTTGGGCAGTTTTTACATCACTTTCAACTTTCTGGTATAAAAGCCCATGTTTGCGCTTGTTTCCCACCTTTCCTGTAACTAGTCTAGTCCAGATACAGATTTGCTATATCAAGGACTTTTTGTAACCTTCTGAGCCTCCCAAGCCTGTCTTTGTTGGAGGGAAGCCTTCTAGCTTATCAGTGGTAGTGGTAAGCACTAGGTAGCCTATCTACCTCAAGAGGACTGGTTTCTGGCCCAGAAATTGTAGTATATTGGCCATTTGTGCAGTTTTTCCATCCCTTTCAACTTTCAGGTTTAAAAGCCCATGTTTGTGCTTGTTTCCCACCTTTCCTGTAACTAGTCTAGACCAGCTACAGATTTGCTGTATCCAGGACTGTTTGTAAGCTTCTGAGTCCCCCAAGCCTTTCTGTGTTGGAGGGAAGCCTTCTAGCTTACCACTGGAATGGTAAGCACTAGGTAGCCTATCTACTACAAGAGGAGTGGTTTCTTGCCCAGAAATTATAGTTTATTTGCCGTTTGGGCAGTTTTTCCATCCCTTTCAACTTTCTGGTTTAAAAGCCCATGTTTGCACAGGTTTGCGCTCGTTTAAGCTCTGTGGATCCAGTTTTGGTGTGCTGCAGACTAAAAGAGCATCAGGAAGGGGAAAGAGTCTAAGTGCCTTCATTTTGATTTTTTCCTAATTTACTGCTTTCTGCACTTGTTTTAGTCATTTTTAATTTAATTGCATTTATTTAAACTGTATTTGCTTTATTATTGCTACACACTCAAGTGTCCCAGATTGCACTGCATTTGAATTGTTTTTACTGCTGTTTTAGCTGCTTTTCTGTTAAAAAAAGTTCTAAGCTTGTTTCCCACCTTTCCTGTAACTAGTCTAGTCCAGATACAGATGTGCTGTACCCAGGACTGTTTGAAAGTTTCTGAGCCCCACCCCCCCCAAACCTTTCTGTATTGGAGGGAACCCTTCTAGCTTATCAGTGGGAGTGGTAAGCACTAGGTAGCCTACCTTCCACAAGAGAATTGGTTTCTGGTCTAGAAATTGTAGTTTATTGGCTGTTTGGTGATTCTTTCCATCCCTTTCAACGTTCTGGTTTAAAAGCCTGCGTTTGCACTTGTTTCCCACCTTTCCTGTAACTAGTCTAGTCGAGATACAGATTTCTTGTATCCAGGACTGTTTGTAAGCTTCTGAGCCCCCCCCCCCCAAGCCTTTGTGTGTTGGTGGGAAGCCTTCTAGCTTATCAGTGGGAGTGGTAAGCACTAGGTAGCCTATCTACCAAAAGATGAGTGGATTCTGGCCCAGAAATTGTAGCTTATTGGCAGTTTGGGCAGATTTTCCATCCCTTTCAACTTTCTGGTTTAAAAGCTCGCATTTGCGCAGGTTTATGCTTGTTTAAGCTCCACCTAGCAGTGCTGAGCTGAGGTAAACTATTACTGGTGCCAGAAAATCTGTTGTTCAGTTTTTCCCTTGCATCTTGCTAGTTCTTTCTCTCTTGCAAACTGAATCTAATTTTTTTTTAACGTGGTAGAGACAAAGATCACTTCATCATCATATCAACTCTGTTATCGGTGGTAGTTATCTGCAAACAAAAAAGAAAAATGTACGATAAAACTGTCATGAGGAAACCTCTGATTACATTTTAACTAAATAGGACAGCAGATGTGGAGGGCAATCGGACTTCATGAATATACCTCTAATTCTGCCAGTTGTTTAATCATTTGCCTGCCAAAATTAAATTGAGCCACAGACAAACAACTTCTGATGCATCTGAAGTGTCTCACATGGTATCACTCTAGCTTCATTAAATAGTCAGACTCATATTCACAGATCCTTGGCCCATCAGTCTCTCAAAATTGGACAAGGTCTCCTGTAGGCAAAAGTCCACAGTACTGTGTGTGGGACATACCAATAAAATCCATTCACCTACACTTTTGTACTATTTAGCCATTTTATGCAGACTGAGATACACTGTGTACACATACCGAGAGTGGCTGATGTGTTGAATCTCATTCTGTTGTCCAATGGCTACAGCTCTGCATAAGCACTTCATTACAGCTCCAGACCATCTCCATCCTCATCTAAATGCAAATCAGTCAGCAGGGATATGCCCTGCAACATTTTCCAAGTCATGCTGTTTAACTACTTGAGTGTAAAAATATAAAACACAAAGTATAGGTTCTTACTTCAGAGGCAGCTAAACATGGCAGTGCCAGACCACTGGCTGTAAAATGGTATTTAGTCAGGAACTGCATCCTGAGGGAAAAGGAGTTACTTTTCTGCAAAATCATTTATTTATAGTATAAAATGATGATATCGAGAAGCAGGAGATACAGTTCCTTAAATAAAGATCATCAACAATATTAACTTCTGGTTGACAACATAATGTATTTTATGTCACTGTAACATTAACTAATCTAGCTTTGATATCCTCACTGTTAGACTGTTTAAGCCAGAAAAGCCTTCTTAAAACCACCCAACAAAGCTAGCATTAAAGAAGCATCTGCAGCACCATAATCACATTTCAGCATTCATAATCATATTTCAATATGAAGTCCTATTTTGCTAACTGCTATCAATAATCTTCTTTATGTTATCAACATTACTACTAGAAATAGATTGTAACTATTCTTGAATCGGCTTGAAAATGAGCTTTAGTATGAAACCACGTGAGGTAATTAAATTAATGCAACAACAGCTAAGGTATTAGAAGTGTGTACCTTTCTAACCAGATTTATCTAACATCCAGAGAAAGACAACTTTCTCATTCCATTCAGATATTGTTAAAGGGAAAGTACCAGGATTTATAACCACACAAGCTAGTGATCCAATAGCTTTTATTAAAATCCTTATTATAGTTAAAATGTAATACTGCAATCTTTGAAAAAATTGCTATTTCAGCAGAATCATGAATATGGATATGAAAATATAAATCATCTAAGGAGGAATGAGATAGTGACACGTGGGAATAGAAAGGTTTATTTTGTAACTAGTTATAATATTTTTATTGAAAAGGGAGTAGATGTAATTAGATATTATTAGGATTTTCTTCTTAAAGGGAATAATAGTGTAAAAATGTAAATAGATATCCTCTGATATCGTATAAAAAAGGTAGAAATATTAAGGATATGATTGTGCGTAACAATTTTGAGTCCCCTAGTGAGATTATTCAGAGAAGGAGAAGTACTTATGGAACTGTCCCTTGTGGTGGCTGTTCCGTATGTGGACATATACTGAGTTCTTTTGAAAGAATTAATGGAGTGAAATTTTCTCCAGTCGGTTATTTTACTTGTAGTACAAAAGGGGTGATTTACTCTATTTCTTGTAGTTGTAACCTATTTTACATAGGTGAAACTAAAAGAACTTTTAGGGTAAGGCTGCAGGAACACATTAGAGATGTTAAAAGAAATAATGTGGAAAGTCCTGTAGCCCTTCATTTTAATACAGTTCATGGAGGGGAAATTATGTGATTTAAAAGCATGTGTCCTGGAACAAATTGTTGAATGTGATGAAAGTGTTTTAAAGGATAAATTGCATTATAAAGAGACAGTTTCTATTTTAAAGTATGACACTTTAGTCCCTAGGGGCATGAACAAAGAAAGCAATTGGAAAGTATTCTTGTAATTAATTGTGAGTTAATTATTTATAGGTTGGTACTGGGCTATCTGCCCGAAGGCATATATTAGCCCAGCCACGTTGTGAGGTATTCACCACCCCTTTAGTCATTCCCTAGACCCTTGTACTAGCAGCTAGTACCCTTGGCCCCTATCTAGTAGTGCTGTTGGTGTGATCCCCGGTGTGAACTTTATGTTACCCATCCACTCATCAAGGTTCCTCTTGAAGAGTGATAGTGAGGGGCTCTGTCTTATGTAGATCGGGACCCTGTTCCATAGTAAGGGAAGTCTCTGTTAAGGGAATCTATCCCTCCAGCATGTTCTATTCATTGTTGTGTTGAGGTTTATATCCCTAGAGCGTGTAGCTCGAGTAGATTTGGTTTTGCTAAGATGGAGCATGTTCAACAATTCTGGGTTGGACATGGCTCTGTACGTTAGACAAAGATTGCCTCTGAGAAAGCGGTATGCAACAGAGAACAGTCTTAGCTTTTTCAATCATGCTGCATAGGGCAACTGTTTGAGGCCAGTAATCCTCTTGGTTAGGTACCTTTGTGGTCTCTCCAGTTGCTGGAGATGTCTAGCCAGGTACATTCCAATTGGTGCATTGTACTCAATAATGGGTCTGATGAGGGAAGAGTAGAGGGGCACCATTACATCCTTAGATCTTGATGTGAACCCTTTCGTGATCAGATGGGTCACATAGAAGGATTTTCTAACCACCAAGCAACATGGTTATCAAAGGAAAGCTATCTACTTGGGTCCCTAGAGCCCTTATTTCTTCTTCAGATTTCAGGGGATTACCTCTTATGTTGTAGTTTGCGGGTACTCTGTTTTTTTCCAAATTGTTTTTAATTAATGTATTTAAGTTTTGTATAAAAGATGCGTCTTTTTTACTGTTTTTGTACTCCTAGAAGGCTGTGGCCGAAGCGCTAGAGAGATTGAACTTTTATTAAATCTGTTTCCCGTTAACTTTGTTTTACTGCTAATTTCACTGTCCGAGTGGTATTTTATTGTTTGTTTTTGTTTTTATTTTTTATCTCATGGTGCTGTGGATATATCTGCTCAGTTTGTCTGCAATCATGTTGGAATTCCCTGGAATGTGTGTTGCTATCAGAAAGTGGTTGGATGCTATCACACATTGCCACACTCTTAGGGCTTCCCAACATAAAGGGTAGGATCTGGTTCCTCCCTATTTGTTGATGTACCAGGCCACCAACATGTTGTCTGACTGAACAGCAATGGTCCCTGAAGGGAAGGCCGATTGAAATGCCTGCAACACTAGAAGCACAGCCCTCAGTTCTGAGACGCTGATATGCAAATTGGCCTCTGAGGGGGGACCAAGTACCTTGGACTGTCTTTCCCTGAAAATGCCCCCCTATCCCATCAGGGATGCACCCGTGCTCACTAAGGTCTTGGGCTGTGCGGGGGTGAAACGGCGACTCCATAATTCCTCTTCTGATTTCATCCACCACTTTAGATCCTTCTTGGATCGGTTGGTTATGTGGATTAGGTAAGACATCGGGTGTGTTAACAGAGACCATTGTGATGCCAGGAGCTACTGAAGCAGCCTCATGTAGTACCTTGCTAGGGGAACTAGAGTGATCATCGCAGCCATTGACCCTAGGAGTTGTAAGACTAAGTGAGCCGGAACTTTGTCTTTGGAGAGTATCACTTGAAGCTGTGATCTTAGCCTTTGCAGCCTGTGATGAGGTAGAGCAGCCATACAGGAGTTCTTGTTGAATGTTGATCCGATGAATTTTATCTCTTGTGTGGGTGACAGCTATGACTTTTCCCTGTTTATTGACATGTCTAAGTACTCTACAAGGTGTAGGACAGAGTCCAAAGCATGAAGCAGTAGATGCCTCATGGGGGCAGTGAGGAGCCAGTTATTTAGATAGGGAAACACACGGAATCCTTATAGCCTTAAGTGAGCTGCTACCACTGCCATGCATTTGGTGAACACCCTGGGGGCTTTGGTGAGACCAAAGGGCAGTGCTCGAAATTGGTAGTGACCAGCTCCCAGCCTGAAGCAGAGGTATCTTCTGGAGCATTTGTCCATCTTTATGTGGTACTATGTGTCCTGAAGATCTACAGAGCACATCCAATTGTCTTTCTCCAGAAACTGAAGGATAGACTGTACCTTTAGATCTTCAGTCTAACGCTCTCCCAACTGAGCTATTTCGGCTCTATACCGTCACTGTACCGTGACCATCTGGAATTTTGTCTGTCAAACGAACTTATTCAAGATGCTGAGGTCTAGAATTGGCCTCCAGTTGCCTGTCTTTTTCGGCACTAAAAAGAATCTTGAGTAAAACCTGGATCCTATTTGGTCTGGTGGGACTGTTTGGATGACTCTTTTTCAAAGCAGCTTTTGCATTTCTTGTGCTGCTGTATCCCTCTGACTGGGTGGAACATCGGGGATTCGCTTCTTCAGTCTTGGATAAATATCGAAGGGAATACAGTAACCTCTGCTAACTATCATCTGCACCCAGGAATCTGATGTTATTGTGTGCCAGACTAAGCAGTGCAGAGAGAATCTTCCCCGACTGCCTCCAGAGGTAGGCAATCAGGCCACCGCTCAGGAGCGCTGGTAGGGTTGCCCAGAGAAAGAATCCCTGGAACCTGGTTATGTCGGTCCCCTCTGCCATGGGAGGGGCATCTTCCTGATGAGTTCCCTCCTCTGCCCTGGGGGGGAAAACTCACCACGTGTGTCCCAAAAAGGCCCTTGGGACATCCTGGACCACATCTGCCCGCTCCTCTGATTACTGGAGTAAGGTTATTGAGCACAACAACATACGCCCACAGCAGAAAGGGTTTTTCCATCCTTCTCACACCTGACTAGTGTGTCACTGATTTTTGGGCTAAAAAGCAAAGTAGCATCAACTGGAGCGTTGATAAAGGAAGACTTGAAGGGGTCTGCAAAATCACATAAGCGCATCTAGGCGTTACACTTAATGGCAATGCCTTTACCCACTGCCCTCACCGTCCCTTCACCTGTGTGAGCAATAAACTGCATGGATGAGTTTGATATTGATTCTAGGGCCGCAAGCTGGGAGGCAACTTTAGAGTGTACCTCATCAGACACTGCCCTCCCAAGATGCCTGACAGCTCAGTAATCAGCTCCCTTTGATGACGGGTAAAATGTACCAAGACATTCAACAATCAAATGGCAAAGGTTGTTGAAGCAAAATCTGTCCATTGTCCGAGACTCTCAGTTTGGAGGCTGGATAGCTGGACTCTCCTCTGCGAGTTCCTTCTTTGTGGCAGCTACAACCACCATAGCATTTACTGCTAAGCATTTAGACCAGTGGGGTTGGTCTTCTGGTGCACTAAGAGTTTTGTCTGATCTCCAAGGAATTGGCTCTATAGTGTCAAGGGCCTTCCAAGCATACTGTACGATGAGTTTGACCAATTCATCAGCAGGTAGGATCACCCAAGAAATAGAAAGTCAGGCACGAAAAGCCTGCAAGAAGACAGATTCCTCAGAGGAAGGGTTGGTGAGCTTCCAATCATGCCTCTGTTTCAAGATTTCCAGGATGTCTCCGAAAGAGACATCTTCAGGGGGTGACTGTGGGGACCATTCCCCTTCATTGTAGTCTGTGTCCTCAGTGAGAGATTCTTCTGGAGAATCTAAGTGCTTCCTCTTGCATGACCTCTTATGGGGTGGCTCCTTAAGGGGAAGATCTGAGGAGGACTCCGAAGAAAGGGTACCCTGCTGCAGGATGTCTTGCTGCTCTTGTGCCCGCTGCCCTGATGTAGCAGACTGTAACAGCTGCGAACCAGAGGACACATAGATATGGCACTCCAATGGAGATGGTGCCAACTGTCTGCCTGCTGAGGAAAGAGCCCTCTCCATAATCTGGAAAGCATGCCCACCTGAACAGGGATGGGAGCCCAGAACTGAAAAAGACAACCTTGGAATGGGGGTCACACCCTGCTCCGACGAGCCCACCTCCAGTGTAGCAGCCCCAAGAGGGCCTGGAACCGTCAAGCATCCGGAACCATAGATGGTGCTGTGGAAAAAATCAGTGCTGTCTAGGGATCCCAGAGCTGGCAGCCAGGTCATGGTCCCGAGGGTTGGTTGGCTCAGACTGAGCCGAGGACCACAGGGTCAACTCTGGAGCCAAGGTGAGGTCCACCATCAGCAATGAAGTAGCTGGCACCGGGAGTGGCATCAAAGTTGAGGGCTCCAAGACCTGCAGAGAGGTTGAAAGAGGAAGCTAAGATGGAGTCCTTGGAGAGTGGACCTCGGCTCCGGATGGGAGGGAGGTCTTAGAGGGAGATGAAAGACTTCTGGCTGCCAAGAGCTGATCCATTAACCTGACTAAATCAAGCTCCGAATGGCTCCTGGTGGAATGAACAGCCATCCCCAAGGTAGATTCTGGACATTCTATGAAAGGACTTGACTGATGACCATAAAAAAGGTCAATAGATGGGAAGCACCTAGTCCTGGGCATGGATTCAACCTTCAGCACCATGGCTGGCTGACAAATTGTCTCTGTTGGGGGCGAAGTAACCAGTATGGGAGAAGCTATTGTTGGTGCTGAGAGGGTCACAGGTACCGACGAAGGGGTCGGTACTGTGGTAACTTTTGTCGGTTCCATAATAGTTGTCATCTGCCCTGTGGAGAAAGTTTTAGTTTTGATTGTTTATGCTTCGGTTCCGAAGTAGAAACCTGGCCCTTAGACGATTTTGCGTCATGAGATTGAGGAAACAGTGGGACAGAGTGGCTCCTCTTTTTTGCTTCTTTCTTTGGAGACTTTGATGTCTCTGCCTCAGACAAAGCCTCAGAGAAAGGGCATTTTAAGAGCCTTTTCAGTATCAATTTGTTATGTTGCTCTGCAAGGGTCCGAGCACTAAAACCCTTACAGAGCTTACATGAAGGTTGGACTTCCAGATGTGGCACCCCCAAACAATATACACAAGAAAGATGTCCATCTGAGTTGGGCATCTTTCTGCCACATTCCTTACATTGCTTAAAGCTAGTAGTACCCTCCTGTTTGTCTGCCATGATTAACATTAATAAAAACAGTCAACAAACCATTCACACATACACACACAACAGAAATAGGATTTCAGAAAAGAGATTTTTTTTTTAAGCACCAATAATGGTATGAAGAGAAATACTCAGAAGGGGTAAAAAGGAGGGAAAAGGGAAATACCAACGATGGTATTCAAGATTTATCAAAAATAAGAGGGGAAGGGAGGGGCCTATAACACTGCGGTAAGGAAGAAATACCAAAAGGTAAAAATGGGGGCAAAATACAGCACTCACTCACACAAATATCAATTAGGCAAGACGATAAGTCAACAACAAGTTTTTAAAGGAAGAAGAAAGCTATAAAGGAGATATTATATCAAAAAAATTAAGCACTTAGCTTGAGAGCACGGCTGACCCGTCCTGAAACTCTACGGGGCAAACGAGATCTGAGGAGAAGGGAAGAGAGGCACTATGGGTAGCCTTAGCTTGAGAGTTTCTGGGTGGCGTGAGCTTGTGACAATGGCCAAGTCGGTTCCGAGGACAGAACCGAGACCCAACAGTCAAGAATGAATGCAGACTGACAACATCAGATGCAGAATTTGTAGTGATAGTGTAACTTTGGAAAAAGAAACATTAAGAACATGAAGATGAAGTCATTTTGGAAGCTTTGAATAGGTTATTTACAGTTAAACGACAGCTTGGGATGACTTCTTATGTAGAGAAGAATATGTTTAAACCACATACTGAAGTGAAAATAGAGTGTAAGAAAATTTATTTTGTTACAATATATAATGTTCTTACTGATAAAATAGTTGATATTATACAACTTTTTGAGGCTTTTTTATTAAAAAAAATAAAGACTCTGTCAATATTGTATGTGACTGACCAATTTTGTCCTTAGAAAAAGGATGTAGTATTAAGGACATTATAGTCCACAGTAATTTTTCCTTACCTGAATTTAGGCAAATTGTAGAACCTAAGAATTTTGAAACCTGGGCCTGTGGGGGGGTTCTCAACTTGTAAATATGTAGCTAGGTTTTTTAGTGACATCAACAATGTTATATACAGACCTGGGGATTAGTATGGTTGTAATACTGAGGGCATTATATATGCCCTAAGATGCTCATGCAACCTCTTTATACAGGAGAAATCAAAATGACTTTTAAAATAAGAATGCAGGAACATTTTAGAGATATAAAAAGCAACAAATGTGAAAGCCCATTAGCAGTTCATTTTAATTTAGTACATGGAGGAAATAGTAATTGTTTACAGGGAACTATTTTAGAACAGGTAAAAGCAGAAAATAGTTTGGTTGTAAAAATAAATTATTACAGACTGTGTTTATTTTAAAGTATGGAACACTGACACCTGCTGGATTGAATGTGGAGTGTAACTGGAAATATTTTTATTGCAATATTGATTGTATGTATGACTTGACTGGTTGTTTGTTTTAATTGAAGTTAATTGTTAATAGTATTTAATATGGTGTGTAACTGGCATTTGTTGACACCTTGAAGGCCAGTGGGCTGAGGTGCTAGAGCTTTTTTTAATAAAAGCTATTGGATTACTGGCTTGTGTGGTTATATATTATACTTTTTTTTTTTTTTTTGGTTATGGAAAGTACCAAGATTTGCCTTATATGACCTGAATAAATACAAAGAAAACTTATACATCTTATCAGCCTTTGCAGGGGTGCAGTCCATGTATCTAGAAGCTATTTAATGTTTAAAATATTCTGAAAAGTGTATTGAAGTGGAGAACCTGCCCACCTCCAGTCTGGGAGCTTCTTTATTTTACAAGACCTCTATTTTCTGCAGAACACAGACTGGCCAAATGAAAATTAGCTACCATGAAATTTAAAGTCGCTGGAAAATCTATACAGAATTAAGGTACAATTACTTTTTTAGTACAGACATAGCAAATAAAGCAGCCCCCCCCCCCCCCCCCACACACACACACACACAGTTGTAGTCAGGGCTAGTGCCTGACACTGTATGTCAGCAAAAAGGCATGTATTTAAAATGTATACTTATCAGGAAGCAAAAGAGCCAAGGATTGCAGAAGAAAAAGCTTATCAAAAGAGACATTGCAAGTTGAATATCTATCAAAGCTGATTTATTTCAGGATATCCCCCCAGGATTATTAACAATTAATGTGGCCCTTTTACTACAAAATATCTTTTGGTTGATCTCACTTTCTTATGCATGCTGATGGACTCTTTAACACTGTACAGCATTTCAGAAAAAAACTATTGCACAGACATTAAAGGAAAGAACTAAACACTGCTTTTCAGGAATATTGACCTAATGTTTGTTTATTTTTCCTGAATTCTTGACAACTGAGTAAATTTAAAAGTGAACTTATTGAATTACCCCTTTAAAAGTCAGGGGTTAGAACACCTAGATAGTAGTTATATGTTCTTGATAGATAACCAATCAACAGTTTTATTTGAATGTCCCTGTATAATTTGCATGTTTTCTGTATATTTAATTCTCATTGTGATAATGACACTCTATTCTGACCATACAGACATTGGCAATATCCTAGTATACACATATAGTACCAACTTCATCCACAATTCTTCTGTTCAAAGTCCAGACATTTTGGAACCCCTTACACCCCCAATTATTTATACAGATTGTTTACTGAAAGATCAAACCTAAACCAAAAATACTTCCTCCATTACTTGCTTAATTAATAGTGTTAAACATGACATTGCATACACATTCCGCAGACTGTTTAACCTATGTTTAGCTGCTGGTTCTGTCCCAAACGAATGTCACACTTCAGTGATGATGCCCCACTGTAAGGGTGGCCCTACAACCATCCTAGGAAACTACAAATGTACCAATATTACAAATCTCATTTGCAAAGCAAATGAACACATTATAACTGAATTCAGGCTGTGATATCTCAAATTTTATTAGACTTGGCCACTGACAGTTTGGCTTTGTGAAAGGTAGAGCCTGTCTATTTAATTTGGTAAGCTTTTGCAAATCGTTACAGAGGCTTCAGATGAGCTTATGTGATGCACACAGAGTAACATGACTTGGCCAAGGCTTCGAACATCATTCTCCATGTTGACATCATACAAAAGCTAAATCCCATAAAAAGCAATCAATTCATATGTGGCAAGATGGATAGCAAACTAGCTGAAAGACAGAACCCATGCACTGTGGGCTGCAGGAACCTTAGTAGAAAGTATGAAAGTGACCAGAGGTACCTCTCATGACTCAGTGCTGGGACCTCTCCTTTTACGTAGTTACAACTCACATCTCAAAGCAGAACGCCAAGAACTCTGGCTAACAAAGTTCACAGACAACTTTAAACTGGGGAGCAGCTGTTAGGTAATGCTATAACCAAACCCTCAAGAATGAAATCTCCCTAGTAAACTCTTGGTGTAATAAAATGGATGCAAACTTAATGCTAAAAGTGCAGTATCATCATCTTTGGTAGACTAATTCCTTTCCTTATTACACTGTATAGAAAACACACCACTATAAAACAAAAGTGTAGCTAAGAACCTAGGTACTTCAATTGATCTCTCTCTCTCTCTCTATTTTTACCATCATGTGACAAACGTTGTCAGGAATCCCTGTTATTTAGTTCAGCTAATTGCCAAAGGAATACCACTGAGGTCTAAAGAGGTGATCACTCCCTTATACTTTGGATCGATTAGGTCAATTATCAAGAGAGGCTTGGTTATCTATTTATTCAGTGTATTACAGACTTTTTAAGGACATCTTTTGCTTGCTTACTGTGCCAATTGTCCTGGATATCTCGGTTCTCCTCAAGTTCAATATCTCTTACAGTACTAGAACCAAGTAACTAAATCTTCACCAGCAGATAAATAAAACACATTGCAGAGACAGGCTTATACCCCAGCACCTCCCAAACCCCTTGAATAAACTTCTGCATGCTAAGCAGTGTGACTCACTATCATCCTTTAAACATAATCTAGATGACTGGAAGGGCTTCCATAAATTTACTCCAGGAATAGCTCCCTATTGAAATGTCGGCACTTAAAACACAGAGTGCTGACATAACCCCCCCCCCCAAAAAAAAATGTAGGCGAATAGCAAATATCGAACAACTTCTCCTTTAAACTTGTTTTTTTGTAAAACGTCAACTCCACCAGCACTTAATTCTGTGACAGCCACACCTTACAGAAAAGAGAATATTCTGAGAAATGGCCATCTCAGGCTTAGTAATGTAAGTCCGTTTTTTTGGAGCCATTTAGTCTCTGTATTATGAGACTTGCTGAAGTCCCAACACTTCAAATTGTTACCTTCAGGAATGGCTGGTATGACCCTCCTGGAGACAAAAGGTTTGACCTGAAGTAGGGTGCTTGCAATGAAATGTCATAAGACTCAGTGGCCTTGGAATATCTATGAATCTATGAATCAGTATGCACAATTTAAAAAAACATATTTTATTATTTAACTATACATATAGCTAATTACTAAAGGGTGTGAGGATTAGTGCATAAAACCAGTGAAATTTAACTTTTCATCCTCTAAAGTCAGACTGCTTTTGCTGCAAGCTACCGTAACTATTAAAATAGGGCTGGCTTATTTTAACAGTGTTTAGTAACTGTAACCTGGGAGAGAAAGACTGGCCTGGCTGGTGGTTGCATCATACAACAAAAGGAGAATGCTGTTGTAGCACTTAACTGGCATTATTAGCTGCCACTGGAATTCATTGTGTGTGTGTGTGTGTGTGTGTGTGTGTGTGTGTGTGTGTGTGTGTGTGTATGCAAAATACTATAACCAAAGATTCAGTTAACACTGGCAAGCCAATACTGCAAGGGGTTCCCACTGGGGTGGAGGTTGGCATAATGGTTAAGGTGTTTACCTTACAAACATAAGGTGCAGGGTTTGATTCTCACATGGGGTAATTGGCTAGGCTGAAAATGGCCCACGAGGGCAGTTAGCCTAGTACTAACCTATGAACCTATGAGGTCTAAATAGGTAATCACACCCTTATACTTGGCACTGATCATATAAAAGTGCAGTTGGAGTTGCACAGCAAGGGAAGGAAGAAGAAACTGTGGCAACTCTGACACAATCAATGTTGTGGCATGATAGGCCACTGAGTTCCCATATGAAACAGCAACAGAGAACACAGGATAAAACTGAAGAGAATATGGCACAGGAAGATGCTCTGGAACTTTCTTTAGAATACCTACAGGGATGATCCCCTGTTGTAGAAGGAAGTAGTAGCCCACAAAATCACAAAAACTGATAGGCCAAAGATCAGCAATAAAGATGATAGAGTGGACTATTGAGAATAAGAAAACATTTATATATTGTTACTATTATGTAAGAAACCCAGAGTTTTATACATACATACAGAAAGATTAAGACAGAAATTAGAGGAAAAAGATACTTCCAAAAGAAAAACTGTCAAAAGCTTCAAATGCAAATTTGTGTTCATTAATACAACAGATTCACGAAAAACATTATACAGACCAAGAAACCTTGGGCCGTTTGGAAAAAGAATCGATCGAGGAAGTGTAAAAATATGAAGAACAAAATTTAGAGATTTTTGAAAGGTATAAAAAAAAAAAAAAAGAAATATGGACATGGGAAAGAAAGAAAGATCTGATATGGTGCAATATTTATGCAAAGGAGAAAGACAAATTATTCAATACAAAAAGCGGCCCCAAAGATATTCGAACAGAAATACAGGCAAAGGCACAAAAATATGGAATAGTTCATAATACAAAAAATAAGATCACAAAGGGGAAGACAGAACAGAAGATTAGTAACGAAGAAGTTATAAAAATATAAGCTTAAGTTATGGAATACTTGCAAAGTGAAGGATTTAGTGTAGAAAGTCTAACACAGGTTATATCACAGCGTGATGGAACAGCGAGTCCCCCAAGTAAGGAGAAACAGGGGAAGCAGCCTGAAGAAGAAATATGGACATGGGGAAGAAAAAGAGATTAAATACAGTGCAATGTTTATGTAAAGGAGAAAGCAAAATGAATCAATACAAAAAGAGCAGCACCAAAGATATCTGAAGAGAAATACAAGCAAAGGCATTCAGATATGAAATTTTCCAATACAGAAAATAAGAAAACAAAGAGGGAAAGAAGAAAGGAAGATTAGTAATGGATAAGTTAAATAAATAGAAACTGAGGTTATGGAGTACCTGCAAAGTGAAGGATTTAGTGTAGAAAATCGAACTATGGTAACACCACAGCAAAACAGAATAATGAATTCCCAAATTAAGGAGAAACCAGTGGAGCAGGAAACATCTGATAAGTTGCAATATGAAGACACTTTGAAGTCTTCAATAGGAAACCAGTATAAAGGTTCAGCTGGAGTTGCAAAGCAAGGCAAGGAACAGGAAACTGTGGCAACTCCAATGCAGTCGATGGTGTGGAGTGACAGGTCAGTGAGTTCCCATGTGAAAGAGCATGACACAGGATGAAACTGAAGAGAATATGGCACAGGAAAATGCTCTGGAACTTTCTGTAGAATGCCCACAGGAAATGAAGAACAAAGAATGTGGCATCAGTTTAGAGGAAAATAATCAAAGGGAAGAGTTAATTGATTTAACAGAGATGGATAAACATATTAAGATCAATGAAAGAAATAGACTACAGAAAGTCAATATGACCCAAAATGTTAGAAGTTTCATAAAACAAATGAACATATTAATCAGGACTGTTCATATAAACTCATATGATATAACAGAAGTAAATGGGATATATTACTGAGCAGCTAAATTAATAACAGATACAGTTTTACCACAACAACATAGGGCAGTAAGGGAAAGAAAGGGGAGAAATCAAATGCTACCATGGAAGTATCGAATAGAGAAAACTATAAAGCAATTAAGATAAGAAGTGTCACTACTGGAAGACTACAGAAGATGGAACAGATCAACAAAACTACTCAGAAACATAGACGTGATAAAAGCAACAAGCAGTGTCAGAACAGATCAGGATCTATCATATACTATTGCAAATAATAAACTATAAGATATGCGCACAGGCAGAAAAACTTAGAAGACATGCAGATAAATATAAAGGAAAAGTACAAAATAAGCAATTTATTGATGACCTAAAAAAGTTTAACAGGTAACCACCCCTTAATGTCCTTCCACACAACGGCCGACTGCATTTATGTCCATACTGCACTAAGTGGATGTAAATGCGATAGGCCATTATGCAGACAGACATTAAGCAAAGCCCAACACAAAGTATAGTGTGTTCACTTCAGGTCCGCACAGCTTAATGTTCTACGGAATAGAACCTATCCTGGATGTTAACCAGCAGTTAACTGTATAGAGAATTGGGAAACATGGCAAAAGGAATTGAAACACCACCAAAAAAAGAACTAGACACATTTTGGAGAAATATCTATGAAAATCCTGTGGAACATAACAGATTTGCTAAATGGATAGAAGAAGCAAAAGAAAGAATAATTAGTTTAAATGTACAGGATATTAAAATGGGATGAAGTTAATTGCCAGAGAAATTGAAATAAAATTAAGAACAGCTCCTAAATGGAAAATCCCAGGCTCAGATGCAGTACCTAATTTCTGGCTTAAAGTATTAACATCTTTATACGAAGATTTAGCTATGAGTAAGAACTATTCATATGTGCATCCCAAACAGATGCCAACCTGGTTAACAGGAAAAACAATACTCCTCCTCCTTAAGAGCAAACCTGCAAGCTATCCTAAAAAGTATAGATCAATAAGTTGACTTCAGACAAGTTATAGTCTTTTAGAAGAAAACTCAATCATTGCAGTAGCAGAAAAGGGCAACAAAAGAAAGTCATACGGATCAAAGGGTCATTTGTTCTTAAAGTAATAATGGAGAACTGTAAAAAGGGGGAAGAATCTAAGCATGGCATGGACAGACTATGAAAAAGCATTTGACAGCATCCCACATCCACCCTACACTGATCAATTATATTACAGTGACCAAGAAATGGGCAAACCACTTTGCAGTTAAGCCATGATAAAGGACAAATTATTATTCCAGGGATAAAAATTCAAAGAGGGTATTCCAGGATGACTCTATGTCATCACTGATCTTTTGTCTTGCCCTTGACCAATTAAGCTGTCTACTTAACAGATTATGTCATGGCTACATTTTGGCTCCCAGAAAACAACAACGTGTAAAGACTTCTCATCTTCTTCTAGTAGATGATTTAAACTTATATAGTTCATCAGATGAGGAACTGAAAGCACTACAAGTGGTCAAAACTTTCTCAGATGATATAATAAATGAGCAAAAGCAAAATTTGAAGCAGGAAAGCTGCATCACCAAGAAAATATCAGTTTGGAACAAGAATGTGATATAAAAGAACTTGAGCAAGAGAGACTACATCAATATTTGGGAACTGATGAAGGAGCAACAATAAAACATGAACAAATGTGAATAAAACGTAGTAAGGAATATTTTGGCAGAGTAAAGTTAATATTGAAAACAGCACTGACATCTAGGAACAAAGTCCAGGCAATAAACCAATTTGTTCCTTCTGCCCCAACTAGTTTTGGAGTGATTGACTAGCCCCAAAATGTACTGGATCAGTTGGATAGGAAAACAAGAAAAATGCGTCATGATTATCAAATGATTTATAAAAATCATTGTATACCAAGATTATATATTCTCCATTTTGAAGGAGGTATGGGCCTCCTCTAAACTGATTACATTTATAGATCTGCAATGATAGGAATGCATACAGGTTTACCTTCATATTGTCGATCACATATGATCGATCGGCCACATCATCAAGCCATTTCTGTGAATCCTGAACTGAGAAACCTGTCAAATGTCAAATAAAAGTCGAATTTCGACATTTCCAACTGCTCCACACCAGTGCTACCATGGGTCAAAAAGGGGGTGAGATTTTGCCTTTCCGAAATGTGGTGTTCAACGTTTTGGACAGTTGCACATCGGTATTTGCGGAAGCGGGGTCGACCATAACGTGATCGACATTATGAAGTAAACCTGCATACATATCTGCTGACCTCACAAGATCCAAACGTAGTGAAAGTTTTAAAACATGAAAAGAATAAGTCTAGGATGACTTCTCTGCTTAGTTTAGCAGAAGCATAATCAGTGTCAAGCGGGCATGGAAATCAAACCAGAAATAAATAAAAATCAGGCAGCAACTGAATGTGCCAAAAAACAAAAGAAACAATATAAGGTGAAGGATCAGATAAGCAGGCAAGAAAAGCTGAAAATGTAAAACTATAGTTGCAAGTACAGAAAACTCTTGGAACAACCTCATGTCAATCAGGACTAATGGTTACGGAGAGGTGAATTTAAACCAAAAGATGAAAGGTTAATATTGGTGGCCCAGGATAGTGGACTACGTACATGTTGGTTCACAAAGTCCACTGAAATGTGGGAGAAATAGACAGATGCAGGTTTTCTAAAACAGAATTGGAAACAGTCACACATCTTGTGGCTAGGTGTGATACACTAATGGCAGAAGGACTGTATACTGAAAGGCATAATAATGTGGCAAAACTGTTGTGCAAACATTATAACATTGAAGTAGCTGAGAAGCATTAGAAACATAAGCCACAAAGCATTACAAAAAATGAAGTTTATATCACATGAGCTCACCCATTACCAACAGTTCAAAAAACTGAAGTGAGAAAACTAGATATAGTAGTTCAGGAAAAGAAGACAAAAGTAGCATTGATCATTGAAGCTGCTACACCCACTGACTACAGAGGCTTGCATACAGAGAGATGCAAAGTTATAAAATACCAGGATTTACAAGCAGAAGTGAGGGAAATGTGGAAGAAAGATACCCAGGCAGACCCAATAGTAGTAGGAAACATGGGTCTTATAAAAAATAATTTACAATCATACTTAGATATGTTACCAATACATGTAACTCCACATGAACTGCAGAAGGAGTCAGTTCTAGGATCGTTACGAGTGCTGCGAAGAGCCCTTCTAGCTAACATCAAATATTGAATCAACACTAATTTCATGAACTTTAATCATACTTTGACTTAGGAATGGAGTCCATTCCCGTCATGACATTAGAAACCCAAAAGACTTAGAGAAATTAAACCAAGGGGTTCCCCAAATTAGGGGGAAACAGGTGGAACGGGCAGCATTTGTTCACTTGCCAAATGAAAATAGTCTGGAGCCTTCAGTAGGAAACCAGCACAAAAGTTCATTTCGAAGTGCACAGCAAGGGAAAGAATAGGAAACAGTGGCAACTCTTATGCAGTCAATGTTGTGGAGTGATAGGCAACTGATTTCCCATATGAAAGAACAATGGATGATGCAGGATGTAGTTGAGAATATGTCATAGGAAGGTGTTCTGGAACATTCTGTAGAATGCCTGCAAGAAACAGAGAACAAAGAATGCACCCTCAGTTTAAAAGAAAATGATCTAAAGGGAGAGCTGCTTGATTTAACAGATGGCTAGATATATTAAGTTCTATGAAAGAAACAAATTTCAAAAGTCAGTAACAGCCAAAATGTTAGAAGTCTGCTGAAACAGATCAACACAGTAATCAAGATGACCAACAGAAACTGATGTGATATTACAAAACTAAATATGACATATAACTGTGCATTTACATTAATCACATATAAAGTCTTACCACAAAAGCACAGAGCGATACAGGAAAGGAGGGGAAGAAATCAAATGCTATCATAAAAGCATCTAATAGAGAAAACTATAAAGCAATTAAGACAAAAGTGTCACTGTCAGAAGAGTATAGAAGAAGGAACGGACCAACAAAAATACTTAGAAAGATAGAAGTGATAAAAGCAACTCGCAGTATCAGAACAGACCATAATCTATTATAAACTATTGCAAATAACTTAACATATCAGCATAATAAGAAAAACTTAGAAAATATGCAGTGCAAAATAAGCAGATCATTGAAGAACAAAAACGTTTTATAGAGAATTGGGAAACAAAGCAAAAGGAATGGAAACACCAACAAAAAGAAAAACAGACACATTTTGGAGAAGCATATATAAAGACTGGGGAACGTAACAAAGATGCTGAATGCAGAGAAGTAGTAAAAGAACAGTAAGAAGTTCACATGTACAGGATATGAAGTGGGATGAAGTAACGGTCAGACAAACTGAAACAAAAACAAGAAAAGCTCCTAAATGGAAAAAGCCAGGCCCAGAGGCAGTACCTAACTTCTGGCTAAAAGTAGTAACATCTTTACACAAATATTTAGCCTTGAGTAAAAACTACTTGTATGTATATTCCAAACAGACACCAACCTGGTTAACAAGAAGAAAAAAGATACTGCTTCTTAGGAGTGACCCTACAAGCCATCCTAAAAATTACACACCAATAACTTGCATTCCAGTGATGTAAAAACTATATACTGGAAATGGTGCTGACAGACTTTATGTTTATTTGGAAAAAAACTCAATCATGGCAAAAGAACAAAAGGGTAACAAAAGAAAGTCAAGTGGAACAAAGGATCATTTGCTGCTAAATAAAGTCGTAATGGAGAATTGTAAACAGAAGAATCTAAGTATGGGATGGACAGATTACAAAAAAGCACATGACAGTTTCCCACATTCATGTTTATAGGAGTCCTTATGAATGTATATGTTACATCCTACATTGACCAATTACATTACAGTGACTATGAAAGAGTAATAAACCACTCTGCAATTAAGTCATGGCAGAGGGAAAATTATTACCCCAGGGATAAAAATTCTTTATCACCTCTGCTGTTTTGTCTCGCCCTTAACCCATTAAGCTGTCTACTTAACAGATCAGGCCTTGGTTATAATTTAAATCCCAAAAACATCCAAGTGTAAACACTCTTCATCTTCTTTTTGTGGATAACTTAAGACTGCAGTGTTCATCAGATGAGGATGAAAGCACAACTGCAAGTGATTAAAACTTTCTCAGACGACACAAGAATGTTGTCTGGTCTTGATTGATGTACGAAAGCAACATTTAAAGCAAGAAAGTTACAGCACCAAGAAAATATCAATATGGGAAAGCTAGTGATATGCAGGAACTTGAGCAGGAAGGCGTGTACAAATATTTGCAAACTGATGGACTGGCGATAAATTATGAACAAATGTGACTAAAACTCATTAAGGAATACTTCAGAAGATTAAAATTAATAGTGAAAACAGTCCTGACATCTACAAATAAAGTGCATGCTATAAACCAATTTGTTCTTCCAGTTTAAACTTACAGTTTTGGTGTGATTGACTTGTCCCAAAAGGTATTGGATCAGTTGGACAGAAAAACAAGAAAAATGCTTCACTCTTATCAAATGATACAGATAAAAATCAGTGTAGACCAACATTATATGTCCATTGTTCTGACAAAGGTATAGATCTCCATGAAATTGATTATATCTATAGATCTGCAATCGTCTGACTGCATGCATACCTGTTGACCTCACTAGATCTAATCATAGTTAATGTTTTAAAGCATGAGGAGAAGGAGTCCAAGATGACTTCCCAACTTAGTTTAGCCGAAGCATATCAATTTCAAGCAGGAATGCAAATCAAACCAGAAGTAGACAAAAGTCAGGCAGTAACTGAATGTGACAAAAAACAAAATAATAAGGAAAAGGATCCGATGAGAAGGCAAGAAATGTGGAAAAGGCATAAATATTGCGGTAAGTACAGAAAACTTCTGGAATAACCTCATGTCGATGAAGATGTGACGTAGGAATGGTTAAGGAAAGGTGAATTAAAACTAAAAGATGAAAGGTTAATATTGGCTACCCAGGATAGTGGAAGATGTACATGTTAGTTTACAAAATCCATTAAACATGTGGAAGAAACAGACAAATGCATGTCCTGTAAAAAAGAACTGGAAACAGTCCACATCTTATTGCTGGGTGTGATACACTAATGGCAGAGGGCCTGTATACTGAAAGGCATAATAATGTGGCAAAACTGTAGCACTGGGGATTGTGCAAACATTACAATATTGAATTAGCTGAAAAGCTTTGCAAATACGAGCCACAAAGCATAACTACAGAATGATGAAATTTATATCACATGGAATCACCCATTACCAGCAACTTAGAAAATAAATGCGAGAAAAACATTTATAGTAGTCCATGACAAGAAAAAAAACCACTGGTAATTGAAGTTATTACACCCAGTGACTACAGTGTCTTACGTACAGAAAAACAAGAAGTTATGTACTCACCATAACGTTCGATGTATGTAGTCCATCTCGCCTCACATTCTTACCCGTGGGTTCGGAGCCGAATGTCTGACTCGGCCAACTTTTCTAGCTCTAAGAATTTCTATTAGCTGGGCTAAGATGGTATCCCATGCTGCACTGCTCTCTATCCCCAGATCTAGTTTGCTGTGAGCCCCAGCACTCATTCTCCATGCATAACAACACCTAAGGAAAGGAAGATCAAACCAACAATGAAGGAAGCTCTAAAACCAGACCTAACATCCAGATACTCCAGGATGGGGGAAGGTGGGGGGGAGGGGGGGTAAGTAAGAATGTGAGGTGAGATGGACTACATACATCGAACGTTATGATGAGTACATACTTCTTGATGTTATGTAGTCCAATCTCGCCTACATTCTCACCCATGGGACAGCGTCCCTAGCGCCTAAATCTTGGGAGGCTCAGTGGAAAATACTCCTGAGCACTGTGGAACCAAAGGAAGACCTGCCCAAAGATACCACATCCAACTTGTAATGAGTAACAAAGGTGTGAGGAGATGCCCAAGTAGCCACAGCACAAATATCATCCATAGACAATCTGGCCTGATAGGCTGTAGATGTAGATACAGACCGAGTAGAGTGAGTTTTCATCCGGAACAGTAAATCTTTACCCCCTGAGGAATAAATGAAAGAAATACAACTAGAGATCCACCTGGACAGTGTGACTTTGGAGACAGGAGACCCAATTCTGTTTTCCGAAAAGGAAACAAACAACTGATCAGATTTTCTGATGTCTTTCGTTCTGTGTAGATAAAAACGTAATTGTCTGTGTACATCCAATTGATGAAATTTGAATTCTGCCTTGTTTGACAACTGGGGAAAAAACAGTGGCAATTCAATAGATTGATTAAGGTTACTGATTGACACCACTTTGGGAAGAAATGAGGGGTTTGGTCTGAGAGAAACCCTGTCCTTATGAAAAATCAAATAAGGGGGTTTGATTGATAAAACTTGAAGCTCTGAAACACATCTGGCTGACATGATGGCGACTAAAATGGCAGTCTTCCAAGTTAAGAATTTTAAATCACAAGTGGCTGCAGGCTCAAAGGGGGATGAAGTAAGAGCCTGTAGAACAAAGTTTAAGTCCCAAGGCATGACAGGTTCCGATACCGGAGGATGAAGTAACAGAGTGCCCTTCAGAAAAGCCTAACAGAGTCTGTTTGCCATCAGGCTAGGCTCATCTGCGACATGAAAGGTAAAATTGCCGCCAATTGGACTTTAATGGTTGCGGCCGCTGAACCCTGGTTAAAGAGCATAGACAAGAACTCCAATACAGATGAAATTGGAGCTGTGTAGGGGTCAATCTTTTTGGTATGTGCCCAGATTGAAAACCTCTTCCATTTACTGTAATAAATCTTCCTGGTTGAGGGCTTATGAGAGGAAGATAAAATATGAACCATCTCCAACGAAAACTGATGAAGCCTAACTAATGATGGAAGCGGAGTAGCCAGGCTGTCAACCGGAGGGTCTGAAGAGAGGGATGGAGCTGCTCTGACATGTGTGTCAGTAAGTCTGGTTGTGGGTCCAGAATCCAAGGAGCGTCCATGAGATAGGGATGGAGAAAGGGGAACCAAATTTGACGAGGCCAGTGTCAGGCAATGTCGGGCAATCAGAATCCTTCTGCTTCCCAAGGATTGCGCTTTCTGAATAACCTTTGACAGCAAGTACACCGGAGGGCCAATCGTGGACTAGACCGTCCCTGGATGAATCCCCTTGAGGGGGGATCAACGTGAAGTAGCTGCTGCATTTGGCATTGAGGGGGCTGGCAAAAAGGTCATAGCAAGGCTGACCCCACCTACGGAAGATCTGTTCTGCAACTTGACAGTTCAGAGACCACTCATAAGGCATCAGAATAGCTCTGCTTAGACTGTCTGCGATCACATTGGACTTCCCCAGAATGTGCGTTGCCACCAGAAAACGTTGGGAAGACACTGCCCACTGCCACAATTACCTCTCTGCAAAGGGGATAAGACTTGGTTCCTCCCTGCTTGTTCAGATACCACACCACTGACATATTGTCTGAGTGGATTGCAATAATCCCGAGAGGAAGAAAACTCTGAAATGCTTGCAACGCTAGTATCAAAGCTCTCATCTCCAGGACACTGATATGCAGATGCATCTCATGCTCTTGCCACGTGCCTTGGACTGTCCTGCCTAGATAATGCCCCCCATCCCATCTGGGAGGCATCAGTGGTCACTGTGGCAATCAGGGGCACAGGAACTAAGGGCTTTCCTGCATTCAGGTGGTCGGTGCAAAGCCACCAACTGAGATCCTGTTTGCACCTGTCTGTGAGTAGAATAGGGTGAGAAAGTGGAAGACGTTGAAGAGACCACTGGGCAAAGAGAAGCCACTGAAGGAGCCTCATATGTAACCTTGCCAAAGGGACTAACATAATCGTCGCAGCCACTGTCCCCAACAGTTGGAGGACCCATCTTGCCTTCGCTCTTCTCAGAGGGAGCAAGGCGTGAACTTGTTGTTGTAGGACTCTAATTCTTTCCTGTGGTAGAAATGCCCGCATGAGGGCGGTGTCTAGTTCTGCCTATAAAAGTGACATGCTGTGAGGGCAACAAGGCAGATTTTTCCCAGTTTAATGTGATGCCCAACTGTTGACATAGGTTGATAGTAGCGTCCCTGGTCTGAATTAGTAGATGCCTGGTGGTGGCAGTAAGGAGCCAGTCGTCCAGATATGGAAACACTTGGAATCCCTAACGTCTCAAGTGAGCAGTCACCACTGCCATGCATTTGGTAAACACCCTGGGGGCTGTGGTGAGACCAAAGAGCAGGGCTCGAAACTGAAAATGACTGTCTCCCGCTGGAAGCATAGGTGACTTCTGGATGCCCTGTCCATCTTTATGTGGTAGTAAGCATCCTTGAGGTCGATGGAGCACATCCACACTTCTTTTCCCAACAATGGGAGAATAGACTGCAATGTGACCATTCAAAACTTGGACTTTTGCACGTAGGTGTTCAATTGGCTGAGATCCAATATGGGTAAGTCCCTAATCCGATCTGGTCTGAGGGGACATGTTGGATGGCTCCTTTTTCTAGCAGCTTTGAAACTTCTGAAGTTGCAAAATCCCTTTGACTGGGTGGAACATCCAGGATTTTCTTGATTGGAGGGGGATCTGACGAGAAGGGGATGACATATCCTCCGGAAATTATTCGTAGAACCCATTGGTCCTGGGTGATGTCTTTCCAGGCCTCCGGGTATAACAAGATTCGACCCCTAACTGGCTCCGGAAATGTACAGTCGGGCCTCCCATCAGGAGTGGCGGTAGTGAGAACCATGAAAGGAATCGTGTCTCCCGAGTTGCGGGGGCCTCCTCTGCCCCTAAGGCGGCATCTCCCTGAATAACCACCCCCTCCCCTGCCTCTGAAGGGGGGCTCACCTTGTGTGCCAGGAAAAAACCTCTGTGATTTCTTGAACCACATTTTCCACCCCTCTGGGCCTTCAGATAAGGCCTAGAGGGAAGTGAAAAATGGACTCCTATGGCAGGCAGAGTTTTTCCCTCCTGCTCGCACCTGGTGAGGGTGTCTTTCACCTTGGTTTTGAACAAAGAGGAATCATCGAAAGGGGCGTCGGTGAATGAAGACTTGAAGGCCTCCGTGAAATGACAAAGGTGCATCCAGGCCTGCCTCCTAAGAGCAACTCCTGAACTTGCTGCCCTACTTGCTCCTTCGGCTGCATATGAAATCAGTCTCATGGAGGAGTTTGCAATGGAATTGAGAGTAGACATCTGAGTGTTGACCGTTTGGGCTACCGCCTCAGAACGTTACCCGTGAGAGTATCTCCAAGCTCCTTGAGGAGATCTCTCTGGAGCCGTGTAAAGTGAGATAAATAATTCAGTGACCATAAGGTAAAGGTTGCTGAAGAAAAGGTAAGCTTCCCGTACCAGTCCATGTTTCTAGACTCCTTGTTAGGGGGATGGACGGTGGAAGAAGTTTCGGCTAATTCCTTCTGAGTGGCAGCTGCCACCACCATGGCATCCACAGGGACTCCCTCGGAGAGTAATTCCTTATCAGGAGGAGCAGACAAAATTTTATTGGGTCTCCTGGGGACTGGTTCCACAGAGTCAGGGGTTTCCCACACCCTTAGACAAACTAAATCCAGAAGCTCGTCGAAGGGTGGAGATACCCAGGAGGTGGAGGGATGAGCACCAAAGGCCTTCAGGAAGACCAACTTTTCCTCAGAGGGGGCTTTGGATGTCCGGTTACCTCTTTGTTTTGAAATCTCTAGGATGTCAGAGAAAGAAACATCCTCAGAGGATGACTTGGAGGACCCCTCTGATTCCTCGAGGTCGGTGTCTGATGTGAGAGACTCATCCAGGGAATCTATGTGCTTCCTCTTGCACGTGTTCTTTCTGGGTGGCTCCTCAGGCAAAAACTCTGGGGGGCCCTCAGAAATGTGGGGACCACTCATGGGGGTACCCTGAGGCCATGGGGCTCCGCTGTCTAGAGATAGATGGCGATCAGAGACCTGCACCGGTGCAGTAGGGGACAGAATGACCGACCCGCATGATGCCGCTGATGACCTGGCCAGCGCACTCCACAAGGCCACAAAGGCTGGTCCCCCCTGAGTCCGAAGAACGACCAGCCTCCAAAGCCACTACAGGAGTCAAACTTCCCCACGCCGAAGCACCGAGAGGGAGATTAGGAACCGAGTGGTGTCCCAAAGCCTTTCCCTCGGGTCCGACTGAAGAATCCTGAGTCCTGAATCCCGTGGAGAGCGCCGACGGGGTCGGAGCTGATGTCGGCACCGATAAGCCAGGAGGGGCTGTCGGAACTGACCTAGGGACATCACACGGAGTCGAGCACTCTGGCTCCAAAAGCTGAGGTGCGCTCGGAGGAGGAGGTATCGAAGCAGGTTGAGGGACGGGCTCCGGAGCCGACTGGGTCGGAGCCGAGAATAATTTTGCCAAAACCAGTGACTGAAGGAGTCTCTGCACCACTCTATTGATGTCCACATCTGATAAGGTCCTGAAGGATTTAGAGGATAGAGAAGGAGATCGAGACCTCCTCTCAGAAGGGGACCTGCGAGGAGGTGATACTGGCCTAATGCTAGGCGATCGGCTCCGAATAGGTTCCAAGATTATTGAAGCCAAAGCAGGTTCCATAACAACTGACACTTCCTGCGGCACCGAGGACAATGGAGCCAAGGATGTTGAAGCAGACTTTGCTATTTTCTCCAGTGGCACCGAGGAGACTGATGGAGACTGATGGAGCCGGAGATCTCTTTTTAGATTTAGAGGATTTTGCCTTAGAGCTGGAAGCAGTTTCCAGACCCTCCTCGAAGGAGGGTTTCAGAAGTCCCTTCAAAATCAATTTATTCTTCCTTTCCTGAAGAACTCGCGGACTAAAGCATGACAGAAACTGCATGACTCCTGCAGATGAATTGCTCCCAGACAATACACACAGACAGAATGTCCATCGGTAATGGACATTTTATAACTGCACCTAGAGCATTTCTTGAAGCCCGAGGGCTTGTGCTCCTTAGTATCTTTGGACATAGTTAACCAACAACAAAAAGCACCAAAGACAAATAATCACTGAATAAAGGACCAACGGTCAAACAGTCACAAGGCGGGAAAGACCTACCACAAACAAAATACCTCAAGAAACGATCCTTATACACAAACACAAGGGAGAAAGGACTAAAACCTCTAATTTAAATGGTTTTAGACTCGGTAAAGTTTATAACACAAGGAAAGCAAGGGGACAGACTAGGTCCTCTAACTGAAACGGGCCTAGACCATTGGAAACAGCTAGTGAGATACTACAGAAAAACAATCAAAAACACAACTTTTCCACAATACAAGACCAGAACACACAACAGCTATTAAAATAGCTTTTTGTTTGCAACAAATTCTCTAATAATGAAGAAAAAGGGTACTTAGCCACAGCCAAGAGCGAGACCATGTCCGAGCTACCCGAGCAGCAAACGAGATCTGGGATAAAGAGCAGTGCAGCATGGGATACCATCTTAGCCCAGCCAATAGAAAGACTTTGAGCTAGAAACGTATAGAATAAGACAGGAAAAGGACAAAAGTCCGGAAGAATAAACTGTAATAAAGGCGCCCTTTATGGTATAAACCACTGTAGAAAAGGAAAAAAAGGTTTCCAGATCCACCAGGAAGGGGGCTAGTGGGTGGGTTTGTAATAATGTTTGGCAAAATGGACTACATACATGGAACATTATGGTGGGTACATAACTTCTTTATGTTATATAGTCCTATCTCGCCTCCATTATTACATGTGGGACAGCGTCCCTAGCATCTTGAATGGGTGGCTCACTGGAAAATACTCCTGAGTACCGTGGAACAAAACGGGCCTCTAACCCTGGAAGTTAAATCCAATTTATAATGGGAAATGACGGTATGAGGGGTAGCCCATGTTGCTGCTGCACATATATTATCAATAGGTGTCCTGGCTTGGAAGGCAGCAGAAGTAGAAAAGGACCTGGTAGAATGCACTTTGACTTTAAAGGGTAACTCCTTTCCCTGAGAACTGTAAATAAAGGAAATACAACTAGAGATCCAGTTCGATAGTGTGACCTTAGAAACTGGCAAGCCCATTCTTGCCTCAGCAAAAGAAACGAACAACTGTTCTGATTTTCTACATTCTTTGGTCCTGTGGATATAGAAATGCAGTTGCCTATGCACATTCAGTTGATGGAATGTATACTCTGCTTTATTGGTGTGATTAGGGAAGAACACTGGCAATTCAATTGTTTGGTTTAAGTGAAAATGAGAACAGACTTTAGGAATAAAAGAAGGATTGGTCCGGAGAGAAACCTGTCTTTATGAAAAAATAAATATAGAGGTTTAACTGACAGGGCCTGTAATTCAGAAACTCATCTGGCAGAGGTTATTGCCACCAGAAAAAGAGTCTTCCAAGACAGGAATTTCAACTGACAACTATGGGCTGGTTTAAAGGGTGGCAAAGTAAGTCTAGACAGGACTAGATTCAGATCCCAGGGAGGAATGGGATCCTGAACAGGAGGTCTTAACATCATGGAACCCTTAAGGAAAGATTTGCACAGTTTGTGAGACATAAGACTGGAATCATTAATCCCCGCATGAAAACTGGATATTGCTGCTAGCTGAACTCGGAGTGTAGCAGCTGCTGAACCATGGTGAAAGAGTTCTGAAAGGAACTCTAAAACAATAACAATGGGCGCTGTAAATGGATCAACTTCTCTGTTATGTGGCCATATAGAAAATCTCTTCAATTTACTGTGATACAATTTTCTAGTCAAAGGCTTGTGAGAAGAGGTAATAATATGGGTTACAGCTGGAGACAGATCATGAAGCCTGACTAGTGACGGAACTGGAACAGCCATGCTGTCAGTTTGAGAGTGTGGAGACAGGGGTGAAGAGAACCTGACATGTGTGTCAAGAGGTCTGGCAGTGGGTCCAGAGTCCATGGATAGTCTAATAGAGAAAAGGGAACCAAATCTGACGAGGCCGGTAAGGAGTGATGAGGATCATCTTGCTTCCCAACAACATTGCTTTCTGTATGACCTTGGGAATGAGTGGAAAAGGAAGAAAAGCATAAAGGAGTCCTGGGGGCCAATCGTGGACGAGTGCATCTCTTGGAGACTCTCCAGGAGGGGGGATGAGGGAGAAAAAGATGCTGCATTTGGTGTTGATGGGGCTGGAAAAGAGATCGCAGCAGGGTTGTCCCCACTTGTGGAAGATCAGATGGGTTACTTTATGGTTCAAGGGCCATTTGTGAGGTAACAATATTGCCCTGCTTAGCTTGTCCGCTATCACGTTGGAAGTCCCCAGGATGTGCGTTGCAATGAGAAAGCGTTGGGAAGAAATCGCCCAATTCCAAACTCGCAGGGCCTCTCGACATAAAGGGTATGATCTGGTCCGCCCTTGTTTGTTTAGATACCAAACCACCGACATGTTGTCTGTCTGGATAGCTATCGTCCCTAGAGGGAGAAAGTCGTGAAGTGCTTGCAACGCTAGAAGCACCGCCCTCATCTCTAGGACACTGATATGCAGATGGGCCTCCTGATCTTGCCATGTGCCTTGGACAGTCCTGCCTAGATAATGCCCCCCCCACCCTATCAGGGAGGCATCTGTGATCACAGTGGCATCGGGCTGGTGCAGTACAAAGGGAGTCCCTGTGGTAAGATGACCTGGCTGAATCTACCAGCATAGATCCTTTCTGCAAGAATCTGTGATCAGTATCTGGTGATGCAGAGGCAACTTCTGAAAGGAACACTGGGATGACAGGAGTCATTGGAGTATCCTCATATGCAGTCTTGCTAAAGGTACCAAGGTTATGGTCAATGCCATAGTTCCAAGAAGCTGCAACACCACCTTCACTTTGACTCTTCAAATGGGAAGTAGCCTGTAAATTTGTTGCACAAGATTCTGTATTCTGTCTGTAGGTAGTCTGGCTACCATAGAAACCGTGTCTATGTTTGCTTCTATAAATGTTATAGACTAAGTGGGCAAAGTTGAGGATTTTTCCCAGTTTATAGAGCTTCCCAACTGGGAACAGAGCTTGATTATGGAATCTCTTGATAAAACTAGACGGTGCCTGGTGGTGGCGGTCAGGAGCCAATAGTCCAGGTATGAAAAGACTTGGATTCCCTGATGCCTCAAATGAGCTGTCACTACTTCCATGCATTTGGTGAACACCCAAGTGGCTGTGGTGAGACCAAAGGGCAGCGCCCATAATTGGTAATGATTGGCTCCCAGCCGGAAGCGTAGGTAACTCCTTGATGCTTTATCCATCATTATGTGGTAGTAGGCATCCTGAAGATCTACTGAGCACATCCAGCTGTCTTTGCCTAACAGAGGGAGTATGGATTGTAGAGTGACCATTTGGAACTTGGACTTCTTTACATACTCATTTAACCTGCTGAGGTCTAAGATGGGTCTCCAGTCTTCTGTTCTTTTTGGAACTAAAAAGAACCTGGAGTATGTTCCGAATCCTGTCTGGTCTACTGGGACCTTTTGGATGACTCTTTTTAATAGTAGCTTTTCTATCTCTATAGCCGCTTGATCCCTGTGATTGGGTGGTACATCTGGGATCCTTTTGGGAGGGTGTGGTGGAAAGGAAAAGGGTATAGAGTAACCTCTGGTGATAATGTCTTGTACCCACTTGTCTCGAGTGAGATTTAGCCAGGCTTCTGGGTACAAGGGACAGGCGACCCCCGACTGGCTTCAGAGACGCATAGTTGGGTTCCACATCAGGAACGCAGATAGGGACGGTCACAAAAGGAATCGCAACCTCCCTGATTTTGTGGGCCTCCCTTGCCTCTAGGGCAACGTCTACCATTATTTCCTCCTCCCCTGCTTCTGAAGGAGGAATCACCATGTGTATCCTGGAAAGGTCTCTATGATTTCTTGAACCACATTTTACTGCTCTTCTGACCTTTAGGGTAAGGTCTAGAAGGAACGGTAAAACGACTCCCATGACAGAGAGAGTCTTTCCTTCCTATTCACACCTGGTGAGGGTATCTTTCACCTTGGGTCCAAAAAAAAAGGATCCGTCCATGGGGGCATTGGTGAATGTAGACTCGAAAGGCTCAGCAAAGTTGCATAGATGCATCCAGGAATGTCTCCTTAAGGAGACTCCTGAACCCGCCGCCCTAATCTCACCATCAGCTGTGTACGAGATCAGCCGCATGGAGGAGTTAACAATGGATGTAGGAGTAGTCAACTGAGTAGACATTGTAGATGGGACTGCTTCAGTAGAGGTACCCTGAAAAGTATCTCCTAACTCCTTTAAGAGCTATCTCTGAAGCCTCGTAAAATGCAGTTCAGCGATCGGAGTGTAAAAGCCACTGAAGAGAAGATACGCTTCCCTTACCTATCCATTGTTCGGGATTCTTTATTGGGCGGATGGATGGAAGAAGAAGTCTCTGCTAGCTCCTTCTTAGTGGCCTCCGCCACCACCATGGCATCAACAGGTAAGCCCTTGGATAAAAATTCTTTGTCTTTAGGGGTGAAAAGAAATTTATTCGGCCTCCTGGGGACTGGTTCCACGGCATCAGGAGTCTGCCATGCTTTCTGACTCACAAGATCCAAGTAATTCATCAAATGGAGGAGACACCCATGAAACTGAGGGTTGAGACCCGAAAGCCTTCAGATACACCGACTTCTCATCAGACGGGGTAACCTCTCTGCCTGAGGATCTCCAAAATGTCTGCAAAAGAGATATCTTCAGAGGACGATTTAGGGGATCCCTCTGACTCACTGAGGTCAGTGTCAGATGTGACAGACTCATCAGGTGAGTCTACATGCTTCCTCTTACATGATCTCTTCCAAGGCGGCTACTCAGCGGGATCCTCTGAGCAGGTCTCAGAAGATCGGGGGCCACCCAAATGGGGGCCCTGAGGCTGTGGGTCTCTACCATCCCAGGGGAGAGAGGATGCTGAGACTGTAGTCAGCGCTTGAGGGAGTATAGCATCAGTACTTCTACATGGGGCGGATGAACTATCCAACATGCTCCTCATCCTCATGAAGACCGATTTCTCCAGCTCCGAACCACGCCCCGGCTCCGAGAGCGTAGGTGCAGATGGCTCCAAAAGAATCGGCTCCGAGAACGATGTAGGGTCCGAGCTCACTCAGGCCAACGCACCAAAAGGAAGACTCAGCACTGAAGAAGTTCGGTTCAAAGAGTCCCCCTCGGGGCCGACCGAAGAGCGTCTGACCCTAGACATTTCGGATGGCACCAAGAGTGTCGGAGCAGAACTCATCTCCGAGACAATCACATGGGGTGCTGGAGCCGAGGACACCACTATAGTTGATACCGGCAATATCGGCTCCAAAGGCCCAATCTGGGTTGGAGGAGGAAAGAAGGCAGGATTGGTAGCATGAGTCGGCTCCGAGACCGAATGGGTTGGAGCCGATAAAAATTTTGGCAAGGCTAACGACTTGAGGAGTCTGAGCACCACTCTCTCGATGTCTTCTTCAGATAAGCTCCTGGAGGATCTGGAGGACAGTGTGGGGACCTTGTTTTCTGCAATATAGGCAGTTTTAGAGTAGGGGAGACTGGTGGAATGTCTGTAGACCGGCTCCGAAGAGGACTGCTAGTGATCGGCACCGAAACACTTGGTGCCGATACTGCAGGGTTCGTGTCCAAAATCTCAATTGGCCCTGAAGACTGTGGAGCCGAAGAGACACAGACCAACACCGATTTTGGTAACGTCTGTGGAAGTTCAGACAGAAGTTGAGGCTGGCCGTTTAAAGGTCTTGCCCTTATCCTTTCTAGAAGAATGCCACTTAGCAGAGAAGGAAGAACTGGCTAGGTCTTCCTTGAAGGAAGGTTTTAACATGCCTTTTAAAATCAGCTTATTCTTCCGTTCCTGGAGTACTCTAGGGCTAAAAGAATGACAAAAGAGACAAGTTTCTTGTAGATGTATGGCCCCTAAGCAGTACACACAGACGCTATGTCCATCAGTGATGGACATTTTTTGTGAACATTTAGTACACTTTTTAAAGCCTGACTGTTTGTGTTCTTTATGTTCCTTGGACATAATGGTAGTAGAGAAAAAAAAACAACACACTCACACAACAAGAGAGGAACTAGATCCTCTAACTTAACTAGATCTAGCCCTAACACCCACAACAAAAATAAAAAAGGTTTTACTAGGTTCTCTAACTTAAACGAACCTAGTGCAAGAAAGAAAAAAAGGGACAAAACTAGCACCTCTAAGTTAAACGGTCTAGTCAAAAAACACACACTCATGGGATACAACAAGCAAAAGGCCAACAGGTCCAAGTAAATTTTAAATGGCAATAAAGTCAAATCCGGTTAAAGACACAAATCGGTAATCACAATAAGACTGTCAGCAATCAGAAAAAACTTCACAAGAAGCAAAAACTCCTAATAAACAGTAATAATAATAAAACTGAATCACTTAGCCACGGCCAACCAAAAGAAGCTTCTGACTGAAGACGCATCAAACAAGATCTGGGGAATGTGCTCATGCACCATGGGATACCTCCTAGCCACGAGCCATCAGAAGTTTTCAGGCTTTCTAAGCGGCCGACGAACCCACACATAATAATGGAGGTGAGATAGGACTACATAACATCCTCTCTTATTACACCTATTCCAAAAACTTCTGGAGCCAGTATATCAAATCCAGCACAACAGTATACTTCACTGAAGCTCTGGAAGTTTGCACTGTAACTTCCAATGTTTGAAGCCTAAGCTTTTTGACAAAATCAAACTATGCCCTCACGCTTCAAACAAGAGTTCATATCTCTGGAGCCATAGGGGTTACTAAAGAAATGTAAATGTCAAATTATTCAGCACAAACTATTTTTTTTACACTGGTAGTATTTTTTTAGATTCTAGATCTTAAACTGGATTTTACAAGTCACTGTAAATACAGTAACTATTACATGTATAATATTTTGTAAACAACTTATTTATAATATCTCATCAACCACTCAAGTTGTACACATACTGTCAGCAGCATTTTCTGTGTTCAATTGAGAGCTTTCATATACGGCTAAGCAGTTTTGTCTGTGCCACTTAGTTGTTGAGATATTAAGAGAAATATGAAATTGATGATAATACAAGTAAATATTACATGAACAACAGTTAATATACCTTTTCCTGCACTAGAGAGAAGTCAAATATTAATGCAACTGTATTTGCCATTGTGAAAGCTTTAAGACAAAATATTTTAATACTCTGTATGTAGCACAGTTTTGGAATGATTAATGCAATTATGCGCGAGCAAGCCAGAACTTCACTGGAGACGTCACTAGGGTGTAATGAGTTAATGTACACAATATGTGCCTCACATCATGGCTTTTGACATAGTCCTATTACCTTAATATCTCTCCCATCCTTTACTGATAAAATCTACTTTCTTACTGTGTCCATTTTATTCACTTGAGTAAAGCTTTTGATTATGTCTCTCACACTCTCCTTTTAAAGCTAAAGCTGAAGGTATGGGTCCTGTCAGCATCAAATGTCTTAACAGTTACCTGTTACATTCCTCAGATATGATTTGTTAATAGGACTTTCTGTCCACTCCTTTCAAACTACAAATAGCAATTCCACACTGAGTACATTTACATCCCATTATACCCTATTTATAAATACAAAGCTAGCTTTGACAGACTAGGAAAACATCATCTGCTATACTGATGATATAGTTACTACCAAGTCAGATCTTTCCCACAAGTCATAAAGTCAAATTCCAGTAATATCTTTCCGCTCTCTATTCTTGGCTAAAAGCAAAGCAGTTTCAAATGAAAGTTGACAAAGCAAAGATGATATTACTTGAAACAATTTCTAGAACTACAATTGTTGATGTCCTCTGAAAGACAGTCTTCTTTCCCTCCTTGACACAACTTCATAATCTATTAAGAGCTTCATATACCTGGGAAAAATACTTCACTCCTCCCTAACATTAGCCATACAGATGACATGGAAAACCCAGTGTCCAAGGGTCGCTACTAAATTAACCATTCTAACAACAAAAATAACTTTTGCCCTTGTGAAAAAGCCGTTCACGGAAATAAGCCACTCTACCAGTCTTACAGTATACCCTCCCATTACTTACCACAACTGAAGGCTTCTCATACATTCTTCAAATTTCTTTACATCAATACATTCTTCAAAAATCTTTAAATAAAATGCCCACTTTGCATTTTGAGCATCCAAAATGGAACAGCACTGCTGAGTCTTGGCTAACACAAACAATCTAGTCATTGCTGATACAAGTACTCTTATCTAGCCACTTTAAAATACAATATTTTGAACCTAAATCAACATCCCTTAATTAAACCCACACTCACTGCCCACCTTCCATTCAGATCACTTCTCCCCAACAACCAAAATCCAAACACTCTTTGCTTTCCATCCTATTCTTGCAAATAGCAGAATCTTTTCACAGATTAGTATACTCTACACTTTCTATAGTCTTCTCACTTATGCAGCCTTTAACAGGGATAAAGGCTTACTTAACTCATCTCTCCAGCCTCTATATGCTGTGTGAGGTAAACTAAACTATCCTCATTCATCCAGTATTTGTTTCTTTTGTAATCACTGCTGTCCACTGCTACACTGAATGCCTGCTATAAAGTTTTTTTTTTGTCCTATTTGTTTTGTTTCCTATGTTATCTTTTTCACATTCTCACCTCTGGAACTACTGATCTTACTCTACTATTATTCCTCTCCACAGTTATTACCCCCTCCGCCAACTTAAACCCATCCTCCTTTTTTTCCTTACTTTCCTACTTAGTTGCTTTTTCCTTATGATACTATTTTGAATGGCATTCTTTTACACCTTGATCATCTTTCTTCTTATCATATAAAGTCAGCCTGTTACGGCTGCATAGTTTACACTACATTCTTTCCAGGATTTGGCTTATTTTCATTAAATTTTACCATACTAATATGATGATTTTTATTTTCATTTATTTTGATTACTGAAATTGATTCATGGCTGAAAAGAGGCCCCAGTGGTCCAGTCTATTTACATACTCTAAATGAATGAACAGATAAATAGATAAACAAACAAACAAAGTAAATAAATATGTGTCCTTACTTTCTAAGAATTGTTTACCTGCAGGACCTCATCTAATGGTTCCTCTAACTGCACCCATTCCACTCATTCATTATATGGGGGAGGCAGTTTGGCTTTTCCGGTTTAAAAGACACAGCCCTATGTCTGGGAAGCCCCATCAGCCCATCCATGAGCACAGAAGTGAGATTCGGTAGTAGGGAGCGGGACAGCACCACCTCTTCTTGGGCAGCTGTCTGAGTACTGCAGCATACTGTTGCCATTAGCAGCATGCCTCCATGATGAATCTTCTGGTCTGTTTTGCAGCACATGCTCCCTAGACCTGTACTCCATGGTTGCAACATTCAGTGCTCCCACTAGGTGTCAGCCAACTGCCAAGTTAGAGTCACCTCCATTCCCCAAGGATGAGTTAGCCAGCAGTGACTGCTCACTCTCATCCTTCACAGCTAGCTCCTATAGGTACCAGTGCCACAAACAAATCTCAGATCACCTGTGTCACAGTCAGGGATTTATCCCTCTGGCAGACAGCTGGCTCTAACCAACTCATCCTGTCTTCTTTCTTATCAAGCCACTTGCATTCCTTTTTTTTTTCTACAAATGAGACATAATGTAAAAATGAAGAAAGAATCACCTATGGTAATCAAAACGCAATCACCTATAACAATGATAAAAAAACCTTTATTAAAGTTTTGAATGAAAATATTCAAAGAAAGACAACAAACATTTGACAAGCACAAACCACTATGAACATTAAATTACTCCAGCACAAATGCAGGAACAGAAGCAGTGCAATACTTAGAAGAAATGAAGACAAGTCACAGCAATGCTGGCTGTACACCACTGAACAAGACTGGCTTGGTGGCTGTACACCATTAAACCACAGCCTTGTTCATCATTCTATAATTTTAGCTAACACACATATAAGAATGCAGCTGATGAAAACTCAGGATAGGAAAGAAGGCACCATATAAGGTGGGGAATTAATTTGTTATTTATAGATACACTGACCCTCCTTGAAGAAGATCAAGCCAGATATTACCTCCCACTTGCACTACAAACCCAAGCATGGGGGAGACGAACTGCATTCACCTGAGTGACAAAAAAGTTTATCTCCTGAGTTCCCCACTCTTGGAAGATCTTGAACAGGCATGACCTCTGAATTCACAGCAACAAAACAGGAATGGTTCAAGGCATCTGCCAGCTCCTTCTCTTCTGAAGAAATGTGAGATGAGAAAGTACAGTCGTATACACTTACCATAAATGTAGATGTTCGAGTGTATTCACTGTTGCAGTCATCACATTTGGGTTATCTACTTACAGGTAGCTCTGTCAGCCTGATTATCAAAGTCTTGGGTCCTGCGTCGGTTGCTGTCTCATCTTCCATGACGTCAGGAAGTCAGGGGTATAAAGCATGCAGCCAACACCATTACATCAGTTTTTCTTGCCCCAATTGTCAGGTGCCCCCATAATGGGAAGCAATTATATTCAAGGTTACACCTCCAACAAAAAAGCAAATACACCAAAAAGCTTAAAGCATAGTAAGCAAGGATAGGTATAGTCAAAAGAAGTCAGGGGGCTGGAAGGAGGGTAACCAGGACTGTAACAGTGAATGCACTCGAACATCGACATTTATGGTAAGTGTAGACAACTGTACTATGTTCTTCATGTTTCACTGTTGCAATCATCACATTTGGGTAGATTCCCAATGCTAAGGATGGGAGGAGGTAATTAGATAGCATTAGGACCAGCTATAAGGCCCTGCAAGACTGCAGTGGCAAAGCCAGCTCTGGATTTAGAAAAAATTGGCAAATGGTAATGCTTGGTGAAGGTATATACAGAACTCCAGGTAGCAGCTCCTAGGATGTCCCTGGTAGGGACACCTCTGAGAAATGCTGTAGAGGTAGATGCAGCCCTGGTTGAAAGTGGTCTTATCCCCTGTGGGGTAGGTTTTCCATGGTGCTTATAGAAAAATGTATGCAATGGCCTATCTACTTAGAAATGGTTTGCTTTGAAATGGCCTTCCCCTCTGCCCCTGCAGCAAATGCAACCAGCAGCTGTTCAGATTTTCTGAGAGGCTTAGTCCTGTGCATGCCCAAGGAGTGTAGTATTTGTTCCCCTTTGTTCTGTGGATTAGAAAAGAAGGTTGGCAAATGAATGGACTGATTAAGGGCCACATTGGATACCACCTTGGGCATAAAGGAGGGATTGGTCCTGAGGGACACCCTGTCCGCATGAAAGATGATGCAAGACTCCACTGCCATGAGGGCCTGTAATTCAGACACCCATCTTGCAGAAGTGATGGCTAGAAGGAAGGCTGTTTTCCAAGAAAGGAATTTCAACTCTGCATTTGCAGTTGGCTCAAAGGGGGGGGTAAAGTGATCTTTTCCAATACAATGTTAAGGTCCCAGGCTGGAGTAGGGGCTCTCCTGGATGGTCTTAAGTTTTTGGCCCCTCTAAAGAATTGCTTCAGCAATGGGTGAGAGAAGAGGGGTGGCTCCATATTGTAATGTGCTGAAATGGCTGAGGCATGAATTTTGATGGAAGAAAAGGAAAGGCCCTTGTGAAGCATCTCAGTTAAGTATTGAAGAATATGAGGTAAATTGGGCATCACTGTGCCCATCCCCTGAGTCTGGCTCCAAGAACAGAATCTTTTCCATTTTTCAGCATAGGATTTTCTAGCACTAGGCCACCTTGCCTCAAGAATGGCATCCATCACTTGCTTACTGAGGGATGGTAATGGAGAGATCAGGTAATTAGCCAGGCTGCAAGGTTCAGGGTTTGAAGCTGTGGGTGCAGAATGTGGGCCTCCTGCTGGGACAACAGGGCAGGGGTCTGAGGCAGGTGCCATGGAGCCAGCAGTGGCACACTGCGCAAGAAGAGGTACCAGTGCTGGCGTGGCCAGTCTGGTGCAATCGGTATTGTCCTTGGTCTGTCCTGTTTGATCTTTAGTAGCACTTTGGAGAGGAGATGAAGAGGGAGAAAGGCATAAACTGATAGTTTTTTCCAGGTGAAGGACAGGGCATCCACTTTCCAAGCTTGTTTGTGGGGAATCATTTTGTAGAATTTGTCCAATTGGTAGTTCTGAGGGGAGGCAAACAGGTCTATCTCTGGGCCCCCCCATTTGTTTCTCAACATGTTGAATATCTTTGATTCCAGTTTTCACTCGTGTGGGTCCATAAGATTTCTGCTTAGGTCATCTGCCAGTGTATTTAGCTTTCCTGGCAGGAACTGAGCCTGTAAGTGCACTTGGGAGTTCAAGGCTGTGTTCCACAGAGCCATGGCTACTCTTCAGAGAGGGTATGAGTGGGTTCCCCCCTGCTTGTTTATGTACTACATAACAGTGGTGTTGTCCGTCTTTACCAATAATTGTCCTGGAAGAATGTGGTCCTTGAAGGCTGTCAGGGCATTCTGTACAGCTAACATTTCTTTTTGATTGATATGCAGGTGCAGTTGACTTGGGTTCCATTTGCCCTGAATGCACTGCCCTGCCAAGTGAGCCCCCCATGCACAGTCTGATGCATCTGTTGTTAGGGTTTGGGCGTCAAGGGGTAGAATGAATGGCAGTCCCTTGTTTTGGTGGCAGGCCTCTGCCCACCAAAGGAACTCTATCTTTAGACAAGGTATGATGGGAATCATTGATTCTAGATCCTGAGAATGTTGACACAATAGGCTTTTTAGATACCATTGTAGTTTCCTCATATGCAGTCTTACATATGGAATTAGTAGAATGCAAGAGGCCATGAACCCCTGGGCTTGCAGTATTTTCCTTGCAGATAGCTGGATCTTTGTGGCCAGTAGTCTGAAGTAGTCTGACAAATTAACTTGTTTCTCTGGCGTGAGGTAGGCCATCTGGGAAGTTGTATTCAAGCTTGCTCCCAGGAATACAATTTGTTGGCAGGGTACAAGATGTGATTTATTTTCATTTATGGTGTATCCCAGAGAAGTTAGCAATTTCTTTACAAATGCCAGATGATTTAATAGCATGTCCTGGCTTTCTGCCTGAATCTACTTTTACAAATGTGAAAGGCACGAACTGTATTAACGCTCTTCCTAATGAACAGCTTGGTTCTTGCTCTAACAGTAACATTACAGCTACTGCCGATGACGCTAGTACGCCACCTCCAGGGCAAAGGTCACCAGCAAATACTGCGCAAGTGAGTAAACAAAAGGATACAGCTTCGCAAACGCGTTTAAACGCTGTTTCCCAACCTTGCGCAGTACAAATTAATAATTTAACTAGCGACTCTCTAGGGGAACATAATTTTCCCTTGCCAAACAGAAATTCGCCGAAACTTGCTTCCATTATTAAGGACTGTTTTGTCTTTGGAAGCAACTTGACTGAGCAAACTCGTTTTGGCACTACAAATGGAAACCAAACTCAAGACACTACAAATACATCTGACATTGTAAGTAACTTAAAGTCTTTGGACAGTTCTTTGTTGAAACTCAAAAAGACACAATTAGAAATCGCTTATTTTAAAGAGTGTCTGAATGTCAATATAATACCAAAAGGTTTACGCAGAATGCAATACCCTACTGGTTTAGTGAATCAGTCTCCTTTTCATAAAGAACTCATACAACTTTTTGAGCAACAAGGTGTAGAATTGCTTAATCTCATGATTAAGCATTAGTCCATCTTTGTGACTGAATTAACTGATACTGTACTCGATCTGGACAAGCTGGTTACTAGCCACTCTGAGTTTTTCAGATATAAATTTGACTATTCTAGATCCATATCAAGTATAGACAAACATCTATTCAAACTACAAGCTAATAAGTCCAAGAAACTGGAGAGAGACATCAAGGCATATAAGGAAAGTACAGCTTATCCTGTACCCTCCCCTGCCCAGGCTTGGCAACGACCACCTATTTTGAACACTGCTTGTAATGCTTGTAATGTTTGTGTTCCAACTGAATGTATGAATTGCAAAAATGTATTTTGTAACGACCAAACTGTTGATAACGATGAGTTTGATAGTAATCTTCTGAATGACGAAACAGAATTTCCTACTCTTAGGAGAAGTGAAAGATTACAGAATAATTCTAAGAGCAAATTTAACCCTAATTCAAGGTATACTATAACAATGCTACTGTCTCTAGTGGTATTTCAAATCCAGGATTTAATGGGGCAAGAACTAAACAGCAAAGAACAGTTCATAATTTTAATACAAGGTCTAAAAATTTTCAATAGAGGAGGTAACTGGAATTACTGAATTTCTTAGTCAGCCAGTGCCCCCCTCCATTGACACACATGAAGTAAATATGAACAGTGTTTTTTCTGAGAATGTTTTTAGTTTGTCAGATGACTTAGGGACTTCTCCTGATTTACTAAAACCCAGCATATTGCTTAATAAAAATAAAGACTTTAAAGTATATAATTTCTCCTCTTGCCCGTTGTCTCAAGACCTGGTAGATTTACTGTCCAAAGGGCAAACATATGTCCCTTATACTAATTTTAACATTACATCTGTTGTTATGGACCTTAAGAAATATACCAGAAAATTAAACTTTCAATATTTATTTGGGAATACTAATAACATAGGATCTCCACATGAGTTTAACATACCTAGTACTTATAATCCACCACTCCACCCCACTATACAAATGTTCGAAAACGTTTGTGAATTAGACTTTAGATCTCTGGCTAATAAGAGAAAGAGAACTTCTATCAACCTTGAAGAATTGGACTTAATTAATTTTGTCCGTTCTCAAAAAATTAGATTATGTAAACCAGATAAGGGGGGAGGTATGGTGGTTTTTGATATAGATGACTATAACCGTAGAATGGGTGTTTTGCTTAATAGCGACTCTTATGCAATAAGTTCTAGGTCTGAGGTAAACTCAGCCTACAGTTTGGTTAAAACATGTATTAACGATTTATTTATTGAAGGACACATTGATAGTGAATTACTTAATTATTTGTCCACTTCATTCCCTGTTTATCCAAGTTTTTTCGGGATCCCAAAGATCCATAAAGACTTACACGAGCCTCCTATGAGACCTTTGGTGGATGGTAGAGGATCACCATTATATGTTTGTGCTAAAGTGATAGACGTTACGTTACAAAAAATAGTAATTCAAGAAAAGCAAGTCTGTAAAGACTCCTGGTCTTTTTTGAACCAGATTAACCAACTTAAGTTTGATAGTAATTTCAACTTTTTAACAGTCGACGTAAAGGACTTATACACTTGCATTCCACACAATATAGCTATAGAATGGGTAACACTCATGATGTATAAATATAAGCTTCCGAAAAGGGAAATTTATATAGTGTCTGAACTATTAGATCTGGTTCTATCTTATAATTTTTTTATTTTTGATTCGTTGTTTTATATTCAGAAAATAGGCATCGCTATGGGTTCCCCGTGTGGAGCAAGTGTAGCAAACTTAGTGATGGCCTTTTGGGAGTCGGATTCAGTCTTTACGTCAGACATGTACTGAGAATCAGTTGTGTTCTATACCAGATACCTTGACGACATTTTTATGTTGATCAAAGGCAAGGAACAAACAGCTGCTTCCCTAGTCGACTTCTTCAACAAGTCGACTGAATTTTTGAAGTTTACTTACACTTTCAATAGCTGTACTATTCCATATTTGGACATAAGGTTGTCAAAGAATTTAGAATTAGACTGTTTTACATCGAGGGTTTACCGTAAAATTACATATTCTAATACATTCCTCCACTACTCAAGTTGTCGCCCTTCTTACCAAAAGAAGGCTGTTATTAAAGGGCAACTAGTTAGAGCGGCCCGGATTGTTACTCTCAATGATGAGTTTAATGAAGAATGTTTATTCTTAAAAACAGCTTTTCTTAAAAGAGAGTACCCGGTTGAGCTCATTGATGAAATGATAGCCGAGGTTAAGTCAAAGAGAGACAACAACCATTTTAGTCCTTTATTGGCTATACAAACTTCTAGTTTGAATGTCCCTAATGACAACTTGAGCAGTGAAGTTATAGAAGGAACTGAATCTGGCTTTATTTGTAATACTAATTCTAATTTTAAGGAAACATATAATATTTATAATGGTGACACAAGTAGAACCACTTCTTTTTCTACTACTTATGTTAAATTAAGTTCAGCATGTATTAACATACTAAACAAAAATTGGAATTTGTTCAAAAATAATTTATCTTTAATGAACAAAATAGGACACAGACCTAAAGTGATCTTTAGACGTGGCTTAAATTTGAAAGATTGTTTAAGATTCAAACCTGACTTGTTGAAGAAATCGATTGGGATGTTTAAATGCGAATCTTGTAATATGTGCAAACACGTACTTGTTAATAACTCTTTTACGGTGGAGAATGTAACATATAAATTACGAGATAAATATAATTGTAACTCAAAAGGAGTCATCTACTTTGCCAAATGCTCTCACTGTCCTGCTTTCTATGTGGGTAAGACTGAGCGTAGGCTCAGGGATAGAATTTATGAACACATCTATGCCATTACCCACAAGAAAGCAGACAACGCATTAGCCAAGCATGTTGCATCCTTCCCTGATCACATGTTTAAATTCCTGATTATTGATAGATTAGATAATAACCCTAGAGGTGGTCCCTACTCCCTGAAACTCTTGGAACTGGAATTGAAGTGGCAAATAAAATTAAATGCTAGTAACTTCCCAGGTCTGAATGAAGCTTTGTCAGTAGGAGTCTTGTTAAAATTGAGAAGCTTGACGAGGTAAATAACAAACTGAAATTAGTAAATTTGCTTTTTATTTAATCAACCATTACAGTAACATAATAAATAGAAGTCTACAAATAAGAAGCTGTTTAATGTTCAATGTGCCTTTAAAAGTGGACATAAGTTGTCTCAACTTCTTGTGTGAGACAAATTTAGTATTATACAAGCACTTTATCATTCTCAATATTCTTAATATTTTTTATATATTTATATATTTGTATTCTTTTTCTTTTTTGTTTTATCATTTTTTGAACTGTGTTTAGTTGTATTTTTATGACTAACCATAATAATAGACTGGAGCATATAATTAACTTTCTTGTTAATTATAAAGTTGACTATGTAATAGTCTTAGAGGTTACCTTCTGTATTTGCATCCTTTTTAACTAGTTTCCATAGTGCATCATTCTCTAGTGATAAAAAATTTGTGTCTTTAAAAAGTTTAACTTTTTAATTGCTTAACTAAGCAGTATTGATTAAACTTGGCGCCTTTTTGTATATAAAAATATGTAGAATTTATTCTCTTGTTGTATTCTGAAGAAGGCTAACTATTGTGTGCCGAAAAGCGCTTCAATAAAGTTCGTTTTCCAGGTTGGACGTGGATCTATTCTTTGTTTTTTCTGCCTGAATTAGACAATCGTCCAGGTATGGGTATATCTGAATATTTCTTTGCCTGCAAAATGCAAAGACTGGAGCTAGGCACTCTGTGAATACCCTGGGTGCAGTAGATATGCCAAAGGGCAGTGCAGAGAACTGATAGTGCATGTAGCCTGCTCTGAAGCATAGGTATCTTCTGCAAGATTCCCTTATTGGGATGTACAGGTATGCTTCCTTTAAATCCAGTGTTGCCAACCAGACATTTTTGCCTAACATGGGAAGCAGCTGATGAAGAGTTAGGATTACCAAAAATGTGTTTAGGATAGACAGGTCCAGGACAGGACGCCAGGAATTGTCTTTTCTGGGTACCAGGAAAAGTCTTGAGTAAAAACCTTGTCCCCATTCTTCTTCTGGGACAGGTTGAATAGCCCTGATGCTTAAAAGAGAGAGAACTTGCTTTAGAGCCTCTGCCCACTGATTTGGGGGTAGGACTGGCCAACCGTTTGGGGTTGGTAAGGAGTGGAAGTGGAATCTGTATCCTTGAGAAACTATATTTAAAACCCATTTGTCCTGGGTAATGAGTTCCCAATTTTTTGCATGCAGGGCGATCTTCCCCCTAAAGGAACAGTCAGTTGAGCAGGGCTTGGAAGGTTTAAAGTTAGGTCATTGAGACAGTTTACCATAGTGGGGAGTCTTACTACTCTCTGCTTTGGAAGTGGGAGGCCCCCCACTGCTTAGGCCTTTGAGTACCTTGGGACTGAAGCCTGGGTGTTCTGCTGGTTCTGGGTTTGGACTTGTGAAGACCTGGAAGAGGCAGGAAAGGACCAATTCTTAGAGGGCCAATGCCTACTAAATCTGGGAGGCTGTACTTGCAGGAAATCTTCAACAGTTTGCATAGATTTAGCTTTTTCCTCCATCTTTTTAAGTACTTCTTCTCCTATGTTGCCAAACAGGCGGTCTTGATTTAAGGGAGCATCAAGTAATTTAGCTTTAACATGATCTGGCAAAGATTGCTCCTTTAGCCAAGCATGCCTTCTCAGTTCAGACCCAGTGACAGCAGCCTGCAAGATGCCTCTAAAGAATCAAAACCACATTGCAAAGTATGTTTTCCAACTTGTTCAGGAGAATGCATTAAATCCTGTAATTCTTTATTTTCAGTACAGTCAGGAATCAACATAATTTTCTGTTTATGCAATCCAATAATATGCTGCTGATACTTTAACATATGAAATTGGCAGTTTAAGGCCCTAATAGCCAAAGTTGCGGAAATCTATCTATCCAGTGCCCTGGAATCTCTATCAGAGGGGGTAGGGTTTTTGGCAGTAGTGGCCTTACTGCTCTTGGGTCCCTGTGAAATGGTCTCAGGATCCGCAGTAAGATTTTTAAAGAGGAACTTGTGAGAGTCAGGAACCCTATAATACCTATCAGGTTTTCTGGGAGCAGGAGGTAAAGTGTCAGGGGCGAGGCTAGATTCCGAGAAGGCATCATCTACAATGTCCAGCACAGGAGGGATAGCTAAAGGCCTGTGTTGAGGCAGGAGTAAGAATTCCCTAAGCCTCTTTTTAGAGTTAGAGTAATCCTGGCTTTCCCAGCAGAAATGCTCCCTAAGAGCATGCATGGTTTCACCAAAAGAGAAATCCTCTGGAGGGGAAGCAGAAGGAATGGAGTCCTCTGCATTAGAATCCTCATAGGTAGATAGGGCAAATCCTGGTCATCAGGGAAAACAGAAATTTCAGAATCCTGATCAGAAGAATCAGAAGGAAAATCAGTCCTAGGTCTCTTAGACGGAGAAGGGTGGCTTCCCCTGATTAGAGTAATAAGGTCTTCAGCCATTCTTATCATTTGTTCTTTTGGCATAGGGGCCTGACCATGCAGTCTGGGCGTTGGTTTTCTGGGCAAGGATCATATTTTAGGCCTTGAAGAAGAAGATGGCGTTTGGTTTAATATGCAAGTCAGTAGGCCTGAATACACCCTCAGAAACCAGTTCCTGCAGAGTGGCTCCGGAACCACCCAAGGTAGAGACATCCGCAGGTTCCACAATTGAAGAAGTATCTCGCAGCATACAGGACTCTGAATGGGTCTCAGTAGAGGCCTGCGAAAATGAAGTAGCGGGTATCAGGGGCTGCGAAAGCGCCTCACTGAGTACTGGTGAACTGGTAACTAGCTTAGGAGAAGTGTCGTTGGCAGCTTTGGATCTATGTGGTCTGTCTCTGTCTTTATCTTTGCGTTTTTTCGGAATGTCGGTAGTCGGGTGGCTTACCGAAGCCATTTCTGGATAATTGAACTGAGTACCACAGTATTTAGATGCGATAATGAACCAACGACGAATAGTACAAGGTTTGAATAAGGCACAAAACCGACAGCGAGGTACGTCGTGGTCTGGTCCTAGGCAAGGAATGCAGTACGAATGAAAATCTTTATGAGGTATTTGCTTTCCACAAGAAATACAATTGTTAACTTTTACTGACATTGGTTTAGAGCAAGAAAAAGGATCCCCAATGGGGTACTTAGCTTAGCTGAAGACTTTGGATCTGAAACTCGAAAACGAAAATGACCGGCACTTGCGAGCTACTTCTGCTTCGGGCACCGCACTGCAAGAAAGACTGATGTAATGGCGTCAGCTGCATGCTTTATACCCCTGACTTCCTGTCGTCATAGAAAATGAAACAGCAACCGATGCAGGACCTATGACTTTGATAATCAGGCCGACTGGGGGCTACCTGCAAGCAGATAACCCAAATGTGATGACTGCAAGAGTGAAACAAGAAGAACATGGTATGATCTCTTTCTATGGACTACTGTCAGATAAGCATTGACTCCCTGTGTAAGAAGTATAATATTACATTCCTTGCCTGTCGTACAATGGACAAGCTGGCTGACATGATGAGGATAATCCTTGGAAGTAGATATTTTCTCAATAGTTCTTAGCCAGGAGCACCATTCTCATGCCAGACTGATACGGAGTGCTATCATAAAAGAGGATCACACACATTCTGCAGAATGCGGGAGCCTAGGTGAGCATTCCAGTCTGCAAATAAAGTATATCTCATCAGAATCCATAATGGGTTCAGATACAGAAAGTTAAGACCCATCAGAAGGTCACCGAGAGCTCTCCATCACTCTAGAAACAGGCTACAATGGTCCTACACCAGAAGGAAGCTCATGTGGGAATAGTGGCTCTGAAGCCACTCACACCTCACAACCTACCACAACACTTGCATCCTTGTGCACGGAAATGTTACCATGAAGATCATGGCAGCCATCGCAATCAGAAGTAGCAGCAGATTCCAAGCAAAGTCCCTCTGTTTGTCCTCATACACTCAGCTATGGCCATAACTATAAGGGAACCTTCCAGTGGTAGGAATGGCTCGCACTGATGAATTTCAAGTTCAAAAATACCAATAAAGTCTTTCCTCTTAGCAAGAATTAAGAGAACTTTCTCCAGTCTGTGGTCACTCTTAGGAAATGTGTTCAATAAAGTGTTAAAAAAGGGACACTATCATGGTGTTCCCAGAAAGCTTTAGCAGAAATATGTCATCCAGGTAAGGAAATACAAGGACATCTTTGCCCATCAGGGCTTCAGTAAGCAAGGGTAATAAATTCATGAAGACTTAAGATGTTAAAGAAAACCCAGCTAGTATTTACTCTGTACCTGAAGTGATGCTCACTCAGAGAAAATTACAGGAATCTTCTGTACAGACAACAAATACTGGTGTGCCGAAAGAAAACTAGTAAGAGCAACAATACCATGCAAGCTCCCTGTGGTAAGATCATCTATAACTGGACACAAGAGATGCATTGGTTGAAGTCAAAGAAGTGCAGAGTAGGACAGAAGTCATCCATCCGCTTCAGGAACAGGAAGACTTGCAAGTAATAACTCAACACCTAATCAAAAATGTGAAAGCATCTACATCTTCTTCTGGCAGTACAGTATGGGACCATCACAACAGTTCCATTAAAATGGACTAATCTCCCATGTAAATTCTTTCTGGTAGAACACTAATAAGCTTCTGAACATGAGCAAAAGTGGCCAAATTTAGACTTCTTGGGTTCTCTGTGATGGGTCTGCCAGTTAAGGCAAATTCAAAGAACTGCCCCCTACCACTGGCAGCCCCAAACCAAATTCAATGCTGTACTGAAGTGAGCTGAAGAGCTGACATCTTATCTAGCACTAAAGAGGCAAGAGTGAGTAATTTTAAGGACCTTTTTCAGGTAGTGAGGTCTAGTCCTTATTTACTGTTGGACTGGCTTAAAACAGGAAATCAATGAGAAGAAAAAGAAGGATCACAAATGTTTTCCATAGAGGTAAGGGCTTGATTTGTCCAAAGAAAGACACTGACCACATCCTGAAGAAGATGGCAAAACAGAGCAGTTTTCAAGAAATTGGTATTCAGGACCTTGCTCCTCTTTAGGAAAGGCAGCCTCAGCATAAATACACATCCAAGCCTGTGGCCATAGTCATCAGCACAGTCAAAATCTGAGCAGGAAATGTGGCAGCCCACTTAAGAAGCTATATATATAAAGTCTTGAGTCCTCCTTGAGCACAATCTCTGAAAGGTCCATGAACTTATCCAAAACTTTCCAAATAAGGTAAAAGTGGGGCAGGTGAAAATACAGTGGAATGTTCTAAATCCAAACAAGGCAGAGGAGTACCTATACAAAGCTCTAGGCTACTTGTCAAGACAGTGAAGAGGCAAAATGCAGTGGGTTCTGTGACCTACACTGGACCAAAGCGGTCACACAGGAGTTAGCATTAGGATGCTTAGTCACAGCTCTATTCACTCAGGAAGAGGCTTGTAGAGATCATTTGACCTTTCAGGTGAAAGAAAGAGTCGAGATGCCTCCAAGTTGTTTTAACAGCATCACTAGTATTTACCTCCACAGAATGGATAAACCAGAGCTCCTCAAATCTCCTCATACCACAAAGCAATTAAGAGAGAGAGGGATCAGGGACTCTAGGCCTGTCTATACTGCTACTCATAAAGGTGAGAACTTCCCAGAAAGATGGGTTATCTGATGGTGATATGGAGAACTGGTGGACTTGCTGTTTTTGCCCATTTTACAGATAACAGCCTGAGGATCTCCTCTCAAAAAGGAGTCAGAATGCAAGTCAGTACCAAGCTCCCTATTACCCATAACCATGGCCGGCCTTAGGCATAGGCGAACTAGGCGACCGCCTAAAGCGCCGTACAGGCCAGCCTTGTAAAGGGCGCATTGTGCATTTATTTACTTTTTTTTTTAAGTTTGCGCTCTTCTTGGCGCTGAAACTGGAGGGTGGGGGAGGCGAGGCTAGCACCCTCCCACTTACAGCTGTAGGTTAGCCAGGAGGCTAAAAAAAAAAAAAGTTTAGTTTACAATGTAAGAATCTTCTCTTTTAAAGTGAAGCCTGCGTGCGTGCGTCACATGCAAACGTCATACAAAAGCAATCTGCAGTCCCGCGAGGAATTTAAGCCAGGCTGCAGTTCAAAAGAAGAGTTGTTGTCTGTGTCTCCACGTGTGGCCATTTGGGTTATAAAGATGGTAAGTGTATGTGCATTTATGTGTAATTTAAACTGTTTATTTCTGTATGAGAATGTGTGTGGGTATGTACGTATGTGTATGGAATTTAAATTTGTTGTTCTGTTTGTATGAGATATAAAGTGTGTGTGTTACTGTGTGAGAGTAGGTGTGTGTGTGTGTGTGTGTGTGTATGGAATTTAAACTAGCTGTTCGTTCCTTTGAGAGTCTTTGTTGCTGTGCAAGAGAGTAGGTGTGTGTGTGTTGCTTTGTGAGAGAGTCGCTGTATGTGTGTGCTGCTGGGGCAGAACAGAGAAGGTAGGTGTGTGCATAATTTAATCTAGTAGTATGTATGAGAGCAGAATTGGAGTGTGTGGAATTCAAAGTAGTCGTTAGTTACTGTATGAAAGAGAAGGTGTGTATGTGTGTGTGTGTGTGTGTGTGTGTGTGTGTGTGTGTGTGTGTGTGTGTGTGTGTGTGTGTGTGTGTGTGTTGAACTGGCTTCTAATCCAGTCCAGGACCGGTTCATTTTTTCATCTGTAGCTTGCTTTGTTCTGTGGCATGAATGTTAGTTGAGAACTTCAGTAAAGGGAAAATGACAGAAAGTTTGATGACTGGAATAAAATGTACAGCCTAAATAAATGATCAGCAGCTCCAAAAGAGTAGATCGGAAGGTTTTCTTAGTGGGATAGCAAAAGCCGATAATTTTTCAGTAGACTGTTACAATACAGAAAGGCAGTGGAGGACTCAAGTTTAATCCTGTAGATGGTGCTGTAAGATTCGCTGGGTACACTAGGAGTGTCTTCATGAGGGAAGTGTTTTCAAACTGTGAGTACTTGTCTATGTAGTATTTCAACTGCAGAGCTTTCTTCATGTATTTTTTGGGTTTACATCAGGTGAAAGTTAAACAAATGTGTTTTGGAATATAAAACTAGCAAAGAGGTTAAAGTAGCTGTTAGTAAGAATTAGAAATAGTGTGTAGAGTAGATGTTTTTCTTTGTAGTTTCGTTTTTTAGGCTGTTCAGTATTCACTGTGTAACTACTTGCAAGCTTCTCAGTATACCAGTCAACTGTCCCTGATTTTTACTCTAATTTTAGCTCTTTTCCTCTTAATCCTTTTCAAAAATGGTGAGTTTTACAGACCATATGCTACACTTAAAATTGCAGATTTCATTTACTTGATAAATTAATTCACATGTGAATTTTATCTGAAGATGCCTCAGATTAATTGTACTATATATTAAAGATGCAGCATGCCCCTGACTATTTCTGGAATTGTTCCTGGTAATTTTGTTGAAAGTTCTTAGTATGATGCAGATGTAAGTTTACAGTTAAGTCTCCTGTGCTACTGTAACAGTACTGCATTTAGCTGTAAAGCAGAAGCTGATTGTAAAATGGATGCTTAGAATTTCAATACTAAACCTTAACTCTATTGCTTTTGTTAAATACTTGAAGCTTTAGACTGTCATAGTAGGGCTTAGTTTTTTAGCACTGTAAGCAGCCAGTCAGTTGTATTTATATCATATAAACAGTTTTTTTTATGAAGCTGCTTCTTTACTAAAATGAATCATTTTCTATAGTGTTTATAATTACTGTACTAAATAATTCTTTAGTACATCTCCAATTAATATAGTTTATGCCACTAATCTCTTAACCATCGCGTAGGACTGCTTTTGGTATTGCAATGTGGAGTTTTAAATATGTAGTGTTTTTAATGTGATTTGCGACACTTAGCAGAGGTGTATCCGTGTCATTCATGGCTTGGTCTGAAGCAACAGTATGTGTATGTAATAGCGTAGTTGGTGTGACATGAGCTGCAGAAGGCCGTGTTAAAAGTAATCAGATATAGTAAGTTGTATTATACCATGAGCCCCCCAAAACGTGCACGCTGATTGGCCAGCGTGCCCGTTGTAAATCGAGTTATACTAATGGAAAAAGGTCCGGTTGCCCGGACTTTTTTCCATTAGTATAACTCGCTTTAAACACTGTCTTGCTATGTTAAATGGGTTTAACATAGCGAGACAGCTTTAAAATAAGCAACGGAGATCTCCGTTGCTTATTTTAAAGCTGTCTCGCTATGTTAAACTCATTTAACATAGCGAACTAAAAAAGCAACGGAGATCTTGCTTTCTCCGTTGCTTTTGCTCAACTCTGATGTACTGCGCAGGCACGCAGTACATCAGAACTGCCGCGGATGCCAGACATCTGCGGAAGGGCAGTAAACAGGCATTATACTATGCCATTATTTAAGAAAAGTAATAGATGTTCGTCGTCTCCCATTGCTGCAGTCCTGACTAATGGGTACTCCGCTGCCCTCCATCGGCCCGAATACCAAAGGGCTAGATCTGGCGTCGGTCATGGCGCCCGAGACTGACGTGGTGTCAGTATAAATGCGCATGACCGACACCATAACTTTAGTCTTTCTTGCCGCATGGTCCTGAGCAGAAGCAGAATTTGCAAGTGCCGTTCGGCGTTCTGGAATTGTCGGTTTTCGAGTTTCAGACCGGAGACCAAGTTGGGCTAAGTACCCCATTGGGGACATTTTATTTTTTGTCTTTATCTTGTCTCAGTATTGTCGGATGTCAGAAAAAGTTAATAACTGTATTTCTTGTGGGAAACAGATTCCTCATAGGGATTACCATTCACTCTGCATTCCTTGTTTAGGGCCTGAGCACGACGTTGTTGGGTGTCGCTTTTGTGCTACTTTTAATAAGCGTACTATTAAAAGTCGGTTGGACTGTGCTAGGCTGGTGTTTGGTAAACGTTGTAATTACAACATGCCGTCGGATTCTCCGACGACTGGCTCTTCTAAGAAGCGCAAAGAAAAGTCTTTGCGGTCCAAGCAGGATGAGGCGTCCGCTCCGGACGTCAGTCCTGTAGAACCACTGGCTGCTTCAGTGGCTCTTTCTGACAGTGTGCCTGAGTGTCAAGGGGAGCCTTTGTTACTACAGGGGGTGGCTTCTCCTTTGTTAGGCCAGGTTGAGGGTGCTCCTCTGTTGTCTGTGGCTCCCTCCCCTCGTAGGGTGGTTAAGCCTCCTCCTTCTCTAGGCAGAGGCCATTCTAAGACTAAATCTGCCCTGGGTGCTTTTCCCAGGGTCCAGCTCCTAGGAAGCACATGTTGAAGATGGCTGAAGATTTGATTACTTTAATTAGGGTTCCATGCCTCCCCTCAGAAGAGGCCCAGGGTAGAGACAGAGTTGGAGGGTTTGGTTCAGTCTTCCATTGAGTCAGATTCCTCTGTGGAAGACCTTCGATTTCCTCCCTATTCTGATTCGGAAGCTGAGGATGCTTCTCCCTCTCGTCCCCTCCAGAAGATTTTTCTTTCTCTGAAACTTTGCATTCCATGAGGGAACATTTCAAATGGGAGGGCCAGGATTATTCTGATTCTCGTAAAAGGCTGAGAGAATTTTTGTTTTTGCCTCAGCACAGGCCCTTGGCTATTCCTCCTGTACTGGATGTTGTTCAGGATGTGTTTTCTGAGGCTGCCCTTAACCCAGATTCTCTGCCTCCTGCCCCTGTTAAACCAGATAGATACTACAGGGTTCTGGAAGCTCACAAGTACTTGTTTAAGAGCCCTAGAGCTGATCCTGAAACTATTTCTCAAGGCCCCAAGGCGTTAAGGCCTCTGTGGTTAAGAATCCAGTTCCTCTGGACAAAGATGCTAGGGCCCTGGATAGGTGGGGTAAAAAACTGTATACCTCTTCTACTTTGGCTATGAGGGCTTTGAATTGTCAGTTTCATATGCTCAAGTATCAGAATTTTTTGTTAAGTCAATTGAAATGTAAAGTGGATGCTTTAGCTGAAGGTATTGACTGTAAGGAGCTTCAGGATTTAGTGCATGCTTCAGACCAGGTTGGGAAGCATTCTCTGCAGTGTGGTTTTGATGCTTTACAAGCTTCTTCCAGGGTGGCTGCTACTAGTTCTGTTGTTCGCAGACATGCCTGGCTTAAAGGTCAGTCCTTGTCGGAGCATGTTAAAGCTCGTATTATGGATGCTCCTTTGCAGTCTGATGTTCTTTTTGGCCCTCCTGTGGAATTAGTTTTGAAAAAAATGGAGGAAAAAGCTAAATCTATGCAGACAGTTAAGGAATTTTACAGGTTCAGCCTCCTAAGTTCAATAGGAATTGGCCTGCTAAGGGATGGTCTTTTCCCTCTTCGGATTTTCGTTCTAGAGGCAAGTCGAGGCATGGTAGAGGTAGGGCTTCCTTTCAGGGCCCTGTTACTTCTAGGTCTTTGAGTTCCTCTACCCCTTCTGCTGGGGAGGGCAAGGGTCAGTCCTTTCGGAAGCAGACCCAATGACCTGTGTCTTCGGCTGCCGGACTCTGCTTTGCTGGCAGCTCCTCTGGGCGGAAAACTGGGACTTTTCAACGGGAATTGGCATTTGGTTACCCAGGACAAATGGGTGTTGGACATTGTAACTCGAGGCTACAAATTTTATTTTCACACTTTCCCACCTTTCAACGGTATGCCGGATGTGCCTCATCAGCAAAAAATGGAAGCACAGGCACAGGTTTCTTCTCTGCTCCAGTTGGGAGCTATACAGGAAGTTCCTTCTGCGGAAAGGGGCACAGGGTTTTATTCCCGTCTTTTCTTAGTGCCAAAGAAGGGAAATACTTGGAGGCCCATTCTGGATTTATCCATTCTAAACACCTTTCTAGAAATTCCGAAATTCAAGATGTTAACACTGCAACAGCTGTTGCCTATGCTGGGCAGGGATCACTGGATGGTGACTTTGGATCTCAAGGAGGCCTATCTCCACATTCCTATCAGGCCCAGTTGCAGGAAATTCCTGAGGTTTCGGACTGGGAATTTGCATTATCAGTTCTCTGCATTGCCCTTTGGCTTGTCTACTGCGCCCAAGGTATTCACGAAAGTCCTGGCTCCAGTAATAGCTTTTCTCAGACTACGGGGAATTCAGATTTATCCTTATCTGGACGATTGTTTGATACTGGCTCAAGACAAGCACAAACTACTTCGACATCTGCAGTGTGTGATGACAGTTTTCAGATGCCTGGGGTATTCTGTGAACGAAATAAAGTCCAGTCTAGTACCCTCACGAGAGATGTGTTTTCTGGGTGTGAGTCTGAATACAGCGACTCAGATGGCATTTCTTACCCCGGACAAACAAAGAAATCTTCACCAGTACTTCCTACAGCTATCAGTCCTGTCCAGGCTGACTGCAAGGACAGTCCTTCAAGCCTTGGGGTTCATGGCATCTTGCATTCTAGTACTTCCCAATGCCAAACTGCATATGAGGAAGCTACAATGGTATCTCAAAAGCGTTTGGACTCAACACAGCCACGATTTGGACACTGTCATTCGGATTCTTCCTTGCATCCAGAAGGAATTTGTGTGGTGGGCTCAGGAATGTCACCTAAACAAGGGACTCTCTGTGACCCAACCAGAGGCAAGTCAGATATTAACGACAGACGCCTCGAGTCAGCCTGGGGTGCTCATTTCAAAGGAAAATGGATTCAAGACCTTTGGCCCCGGAGTTGCTTCACTTGCATATCAATATGAAGGAGATGCTGGCAGTTCAATTTGCCTTAAAAGCATTCAAGGATCTGCTTCGCCCGGGACTAGTGTTGATTCAGACAGACAACACAACTGTCATGTGGTACATCAACAAGCAGGGGGGAACTCATTCTTACCCTCTTTGCAGATAAGCCATGCTGTTATGGGAAACTGCTTTGGATCTGCACATCACTCTTCGAGCACAGTTTCTACCAGGGAACAAAATTCGTTAGCAGATGTTCTGAGCAGACAAATGGTGGATCCTCACGAATGGAAGTTGGATCCTCAGGTGTTTCTCAGTTGACCATGGCTTGGGAACTCCAGACATAGATCTGTTCGCTTCTCCTCTGAATTTCCAACTACCTCTGTTTTGCACAAGGCTGTTTCATCCAAAGCCTGGAAAATAGATGCACTATCCTTCAGTTGGAGCAACCTTCACGTGTATGCCTTTCCTCCTCTGCCTCTTCTTCCAAAAGTCCTGTTGAAAGTCAGGAGGGACAAACCGTGCATGATCCTTATAGCACCGGATTGGCCTCGTCAGCATTGGTACCCTCTGTTGAGGAGTTTAATTCAGGGGGCCCCTTGGCCATTACCACGGATTCCTCACTTATTGTCTCAAGAAAACAATCATTTTCTCAATGTCAGGGTGCGATCCCTACACCTGACAGCCTAGCACATTCAGTTTTAGAGAATGAGGGCCTTCAGCTCCCTCAACAAGTTTTGGATGTTCTTTTGGAAGCCAGGCGTCCTAGTACTCGAAAAGTTTATGCTGATAAATGGAAGAGATTTTTTCTTTGGAGTTCAGCTAAAGGCTTTGATGTCACATTGCCTGATTTGAGTTGTACATTGCAATATTTGACTATGTTATTGGACAAGGGTTTGTCTTTCTCTTCTATTAAAGTGCATGCTGCAGCTATTTCTGCTCACTATGATGGTGACCCTCCTTTATTTTCACATCCATTGCTTAAACAGTTTCTTAGAGGGGCAAAGAATATAAGACCCCCACGGAGGGCTCCTACTCCTACTTGGGATCTTAATTTTGTTTTGGAGAAGCTGACTCTGCCTCCTTTTGAACCTGCAGCTACGGCTGACTTGAAGTTGTTGTCTTGGATGACTGCTTTTTTGTTGGCTGTTACTTCTGCTAGAAGGGTATCTGAATTACAGGCCCTCATGGCAGTGGAACCTTTTCTGATTTTTCACAGGGACAGAGTTTCCTTGCGTACTAATCCTACTTTTCTGCCTAAAGTGGTTTCTAATGTGGCATTGAACCAGTCTATACATTTGCCTACTTTTTATGCTAACCCCCAAACTGAAGGGGAAAAAGTTTTGCATTCTTTGGATGTACATAGGCAGTTACGATATTATTTGTTCAGGACCAAAGAGTTCAGAAGTTCTCATCGGTTGTTTGTTTCGTTTGCTGTGACTTCCCGTGGAAAAGCTGTCTCGAAACAAACTATTTCCAAGTGGATTGGCCATTGTATTGCTTTTTGTTATTCTCATCATGGTGAAGAAGTTCCAGTTGGGATCAGGCCTCATTCTACTAGGGCTACGGCCACATCTATTGCTTTTTTAAGAGGGGTAGCTACTAAAGACATTCTAGAGGCAGCTACCTGGAGTTCTGTACATACCTTTACAAAGCATTATCATTTGCCTCTTTATTCTAAGTCTAGGGCTGGGTTTGCCACTGCAGTCTTACAGGGCATGTCTGCAGCTCCTCAGGCTATTTAGTTGTCCGACCTCCCTTTTTGTTTTTTCCGTTGCTCTGGGATTCTACCCATTAGTCAGGACTGCAGCAATGGGAGGCAGACATAGTACAGTTTTGTACCTACCATAAATGTAGATGTTCGAGGATCTCCATTGCTGCAGTCCAATTTTCCCTCCCTCCTTCCCCCTTTTTCTTTTTGGATTGGGGTTTTTGGGTGGTGTTTTTTTTTTTGCATTCTGACATCTGAGGCAAGAAAGACTAAAGTTATGGTGTCGGTCATGCGCATTTATACTGACACCACGTCAGTCTCGGGCGCCATGACCGACGCCAGATCTAGCCCTTTGGTATTCGGGCCGATGGAGGGCAGCGGAGTACCCATTAGTCAGGACTGCAGCAATGGAGATCCTCGAACATCTACATTTATGGTAGGTACAAAACTGTACTTTTCTTTTCTTAAATAATGTCATGGTATAATAGCAATAACCCACTTCTGGGTGTGGGTAATGCTAAATTTACCCACGGTTGGCTTTGTTTGGTCTCGGGCTTCGCCCTCGGGACCAAACCACGCCAACCGTGGGTAAATTTAGCATTACCCACACCCAGGCGTGGGTTATTGCTATAGTAATACATGTGTGTCTGTATGTATCCTGGAGACTGTTTGTTTTATGTTGATCAGCTTCAGTTGAGTTGAGACTGTAGTCTTTTTATATTTCTGTTGCCAGTTTATTTTTGTTTGAGAACGAGTAAGTCACTTAGTTGCTCATAAACATGTCCATCAATGGGGCACATTCTTTTTTATCAACGCTGTCATCTGATATGGTAAGCATGAGAAACCACTCCTGAAAAGTGGTCAGATACAGGCAAATGAATGTCTTATTTTTATGAAGGAAGAGTCCTCCATAAATACATATTGTCCTCTAAGAGTTTACTGTTGTGCCAGGAAAGGGGGAAGCTTGTCTGTTTCTCATAGTTTGTGGTTTTCTGGCAAATCGGGGAGTACTGAAGTCACAAAATAGCAATGCAAGCAAAACTATCCCTATTTTTTTGGCCATTGTATCCACATTATTTTAGGCTCTGTCCAGACTTTTTGCACTAAGAGGTTGAGAGGTATACATACCTCTCAACTGTCCAGATTTTTGCCTTATATTTTTGGCCTAATCCTCATTAAAGTTATGGTTTTCTGGCAAATCACTGAGGATTGAAATAAGTAAATGCCAAACATTTGAGTTTCAGCCCTCATTTCCTTCAGAGAATGAATGCCAAGACAAATGCTGTTGTTCTAGCAACTTTCTATGTCTAAGAACAATATTTATAATCTGTCCCTGTTTGGGTGGCCTTTGACCCCCCCCCCCCAGATATTTTAGGCTTCGTTCAGATTTCTTGTGCTAAGAGGTTGAGCGGTATGGAAGCATGGTATGTAATGTCCTAGTTGCTGATTTATTTGTTGCATTTTAAGAGGGTATAGGGGTTTTGCATTCCTTAGTGTGCCATCCTTTGTTTAAGATGCCTAGTTACTTTGAACTTGTATGTTTCTACCATTTTTTCTTTAATGCAATGTAGGCAATTAATTTTTCAAGGGCAGCAAGCACTAAATTTGTAGATGGAACAGTACATTTCACTGTCAGTAATAGCATCTTCATTAGTTACAAATCTCTCTAATGTAGAATTATTCAGATGATGTTTATTTCTACAGAGATTGTGCTTATTGACTGATACTGTTTGAGGGGCCTTTTATGGTTAAAATGTTCTGAAATGGGCAGGTTTGTCATTATTGGGTCATACATTTTGTTTCATTACTTACTGGAAACATGTTCAAAACTACACATTTAACACACTGTAAGAAGTGTAAATGTTTTCAGTGTGCATCTAGCTGTTTTTTGTTTATCAAATGGCACACTACGTTGTAAAATCTGAAAGCAGTGTTAATAGCATAATTGCCTTTGGTGCAGAAGCCTGTGGATTCCACTCCCACACCATGTAGATGGAGTGCTGATATGCAGTGCCCATATTATTGTTGATTATTTGATGCATTATAAGGGGGGATAGGGTTCTACACTCCTGAGTATGGCCTTTTGTATGAGATACCTAGTGATTGTGAACTTGTTGGTCACTTCCTATTGCAATATTACCAACTTAACAAATTTTTATTGTAATATAGGCAATTAATTTTTCAAGGGCAGCAGGCACTGAATTTGTAGATAACATTGATATGTAAAGTTGTTTGCCAGTAGCAACCTCTTCATTAGTTACAGATTTCATTAATGTGGAATTCAGAGGATTTTACTTCTGCAGAGATTGTGCGTGTGCAGTAATATTGGTGGATTGTAATGACAGAAGTCTTGAGTGGCCTTTTATTGTTGAAATTTTTTGAAATGGGTAGTGTTTGGTTCATAAGTCTCGTTGCTTAAAAGAATGTTTATACTACGAATTTAAAACACATACTAACAAGTGGTGCTGTATTATACAAGGAATATAATTCAATACAATCAGGAAAGTGAATTAAAGAATAAATACATGTATGCATGTCCCTAAAAAAATGTGCAAGGATTTTGAAAACAGCCCAAAGGTAAACTTAATTCTCCAGCAACCAGATGCATTTCTATGAATGTGGGTTTTCATGCTGTTTCAATGAATATGAGTTTTGCCATTTCAATGAATGAGAGTTTCATGGGCAGACAAGTTTACTGCTCATGCTAAGTCTGTTTTCATTGTGAGACTGTATTGTTTGTTTAGCAAGTGGCTATCTGTGTTTGTGCTATTTTGTTTCAATATCTGTAATCATTGTAGAAGCACATAATAGAACATATGCATGGTAACTGGTGAGATAACCAAATAATGGAACAGTGGAATGACTGAGGAGGGGGCAGGGGTTGCTGCAGGAGGGGCTGCTCTGGGGTGGTGGTCTAGTACCCTTCCTAGAACCCTATTTGACCATGATCTGGCTCTTGTATTTAAAGTAGAAAATACATATGCAATGGTAGCTGCAGTATAACTACATAACAAGGTATCTTTTTCGTATGCATTTAAATAATTTAAGGAAATGACTGGAGTGGCCTTATTGGGGAATGACCCAGTGGGCATGGCTCAAATAGGGGTGTTTCATGAGTGTGGTGTGGGTGGAGCTATATAATGGAAGACTGAGAAAGCCCCTACCTGGGAATGAATGGGCTCCTAAGCAAACTTCTTAAAGGTACAATTATGCAACCAGGACTCAAGCTCCCTCAATATATTACAGCATTGGTTGATGTCTAAAGTCCTGAGATTTGAGCCCTTGTATGGGAAAACAAACAATCCCTCCTCAATAGGGACATGCCAGTCTAACTGAGACAGAGGTGAGCCCTAGGAATAAAATTCATAATCCAGAGTTAACGCCTATCTGTGACCAGGTTACTCAAGTGACTACTTTCCAAGATCAGGCTGGTCAACCTTTCAGCTCTGGTAAATCAGCCAAGGACATGACAGATTATGAGCTCCAGCATACAGCCTCAAGGGTATGAGCTAGAAGCATGACTCTCCCAGGCATCTCATCTTCCATGGAGGCAGAGGATGTATAGGGATGTGTTCCATTGCTAGGAATGAGCTCATCATTTGCAGGGCCCAGGGTGCTGGTTGGGCACTGTCTCTAAGACCGTCAGTACCTGAGCTGGTCCCCAAGTGTTTGCCCTTGTGAAGATCCTCCGACGTATGCCTGGGCAATAAGGAGGACCGTTCTACCACTTGCCATCTTTTGGACACAAAACAGACAAAAAGGTTCTCCCCTCCTCCTGACACAAAGTAGGCCAAAAGCTTTATCCTTTTTCACCTTCAAATGGCTACATTAAATTTCAGGTACTTACAGTAGTTGCAGAAACTGTAATTCTCACAAGACAGTAAAGGCAATGGCATTACAAGATTTGGTTGGTAATTTACTGTCCATATAGGCACTTAGTATGCTGCTACTTAGGCATTTGCATGTAGACCTTAAATGACAACAGCAAGGATCCCAGTTCAAATTCTGTGAGGGGAAAAAAAACTGATTGGCTCAGGGAATGCATGTGGTCATGTAGAGGGGAGCTACACCACAGCATGCGCTGGACATCTGTGAATGTGACATCTTACTGAAAAAAGTGCCAAACAGTGACTGATAGAGAAGATATACACTAAACAAAGCCCTACAAAGGAAGGCCTTTGAAGTCAGAACTATCCTTTATGAAAAAGACACAAGTATTTCTTAATAGTAATTAAAAAAATTCAACCTCTCAATGCAGTGTCTCAGTTTCAACTACAACCCCCACCCAGTGCCTCAACATCTGTAAGTCCCTCAGTTAATACTGGTAGATTTCAAGTGCACTAATTCCAACTCTAAAAATAGTGTACTGCTTTTTATTTATTTATTTTTGTACACTCCAATAAAAAAAAACAGTTCATCACCTTCATCATTGCATTCTGCAAAGTCACTTAATGTCATAAAGGAACCCACTCTCCTACTAATATAAATCTCATCTCTTTTTTTTTCTCTCATAGTTTCATAGGTAGATGTTAGGCTATCTGCCCGAAGGCATTTATAAGCCTAGCCGGAATGCATTGGCTTTCACCGCCCCCTTAGATTAGTTCCCTGTGCCTCTGTCCAGCAGAGCCATTGAAGTGATCCCTGGGGTAAACTTTCTGTTTCCCATCCACTCGTTAAGGTTTCTCTTGAAGAGGGTTAGCAAGAAGCCCTGCCTAATGTAGACTGGAATCTTGTTCCAGAGCATGGGAAGTCTCTGGGACAGGAATCTATCCCTCCAGCACATCCTATTTATTGTTGTGGTGAGGTTTAGATCCCTGGAGCGTGTGGCTCGGGGATATGGTTTTCTTTAGGTGGAGCATGTCCATTAATTCTGGGTTGGACATGGCCTTGTATGTCAGGCAGAGATCACCTCTGAGTAGGTGGTATGCAACCGAGTACAGCTGGAGTTTCTTCAGTCAAGCTGCATAGGGCATCTGCTTGAAACCAGTGATCCTCTTGATGAGGAACTTCTGTGGTCTTTCCAGTTGTTACAGGTATCCTGTAAGGTACATCCCAAATGGGGCATTGTACTCTATGATGGGTCTGATGAATGATGCTTAGAGGGGCCCAATGACCTCTTTCGATCTGGATGCAAACCCTTTTGTGATTAGGTGGGCCACACAGAAGGATTTTCTAACCACTTTGGCAATGTGATTATCAAAGGAGAGGCTACTATCTACCTGGGTCCCCAGATCCCTTATTACGTCTTCCATATTAGGGGGGCTACCACCTAAGTGGTAGTTTGTGGGTACTTTGTTTTTTCCAAAGGGGATGACTATGCACTTTTTGGCATTTAGCTCAAGACCATGGTTTTGACACCAGGTATCTGTCTCAGTGAGACCCTTTTGGAGGATGTCTGTGTCAGCTGGAGAGTCAATTATAGCCCCTAGTTTGCAGTCGTCTGCAAACTTGGTGAGCCATAGTCCTCCTGTGCTTGCCTGTACCTCTAAGAAGTATATGCCAAACAGGAGGGGTCCTAGGACTGAGCTCTGGGAAATTCCACTTGTAACAGATTTAGAGTCAGACCTAGCTCCTGTAACTCTTGCCATGTGGGTTCTGTCCGTGAGCCAGTTGGCAACCCATCTCGTGACCTAGGGGTTTATGTTCAGGCTGGTGAGCTTGTCTATAACACCTGAGTGGGGAATAGTGTTGAAGGCCTTTGCGAGGTCTAGGTAGGCTGTGTGGACCACCTTTCCCTCGTCTACAGCCTTGGTAAATGTCTCAAAGAAGTCCACCAGGTTTAGGAGGCATGATCTGCCCTTAACAAAGCCGAACTGGGTTGGGTCTAGTGTTTGGAGGTTTCCAATGTCTCTCTTAATGAGATCCATGATGATGCGCTCCACAGCTTTGCAGACCAAGCTAGTCAGGCTTATAGGGCGATAGATCCTGGGGTCCGTTGTGGCTCCACCTTTGTGGAGCAGAATAACTGTTGATGTGCGCCACTCTGTGGGTACGTAGCCTGTGGAGAGGCTGAGTTTAAACAGTGTGTTTAGGTGAGGGGTTAGTTAATCTTTGAGCTTGTGTAGGATGCAGCCTGGGACACCGTCCGGTCCCACTGATGCTGTGTTTTGGCTTTGGAAAGGGCTGTTTTAACCTGAGTGTCTGCAATTTCAGGGGCACTACATTCTTCTGGTATAGTTATGGGCCCTTTTGGGGGTGAGAGGGGGTAAAATTTGCACTGAACCTGTCTGCCAGGATGTTGGCTATATCGGTCGGTTCAGTGTATTTTGTGCCATTCTGCACTAACTCTGAGCAGATCTGAGAATTGCCACTTAGATTCTTGACATAGCTAAAGAAAACCTTGTGGTTATCTTTGGAGTCCATGGCAATTTTTCTTTCGAAGTTAGCCTTGGATGATTTTATGAGGGAACGTAGTTTCTTGCTGATACTGATCAGGGATGTCTTCCCTTCTTGGGATTTTACTCTTTTCTGTACTAGTTTCCTCCTTCTATTGTATAGCTTATTTATGGCAGGGGTCCACCAGACTGGTTTCCTTTTCTTGGAGGAGTGAGTCTTGGTTTTGTTTGAGATAGCATGATCCATGCATTTTTGTAGGTGCCCGTAGAGTGCATTAGTAAAGGATTTTGCAGCTTGGACAGTGTTATCCTTTAGCATGGGGGCTTTGAAACTTCCCACCTTGGTCTTAAGTAACGTGAAGTTTGCTTTTGAAATGTTTTTCATGGTGGTTTCTTTGACTTGGGTGGTGGCGGAATGTGGATATCCAGAGTGATTAGTTTATGGTCAGATCTAACCAGCAAGGGGTTGACCGCCGGTGTGGAACACCAGTCGCCCATGTTGGTGATGACCAGGTCCAATATGTTGTCACCTTTGGTGGCGGTGTTAACCAGTTGTTCCAGGGTGTTTGAGTTTATAAATTCTAGGAAATGTTGGGCCACGGGGTTCGTACTTGAGTAGTTCTCCCAGTTAATGTTTGGATAATTGAAATCACCCAATATCTGGATGTTTGATAGGACCTTTATGTTTCCCAATGTTTCCAGGAATGCGGAGTGGGGGTCCTGGGACATGGTGGGTGATCTGTAGCAAGCTATAATTTGAATAGCAGTTTTGCCCATTGTTAGTTGCAAGTAGATGATCTCTGAAGCATCGTGCCGTGCCACTAACCTGGAGGTGTGGGTATCCTTGATGAATATGGATACTCCCCCACCTTTTGTATTTTGGTCTGGGTTTTGTGGCCGAAATGTATGGTATGAGTTGTAGCCTGGTAGTGCTGGGGTGCTCTCTGGAGCCTTAAACCAGGTTTCTGTTACTGCACATATATTGATTTTCTCCATACTGAGGAGTGCCTCGAGTGCGTGCATTTTGAGGCTTAGACTTCTGGCATTGAGCAGCATTACCCTCAGTTTTTTGTTACTTGTGCTATTTACGGCAGTGGGTTTGTCTTTTGAGCCTTGCCTAAAAAAGGCACTATGGGGGTGGCAAGAGCCTTGGCCAGTATTCAAAAGCCTAAGGGTGACAGGTGCAACCTGTCTGTAGCAAAGCAGCGTGGCTTGTCGAGCATGTCATCCCAGACTGACAGACACTGGATCCCCTTTGAATGACACCAGAAGCTTAGCCAATTGTTGAAATTGATAATTTTTTCTCTATACCGTGGTATCATTCTTGGTGAGGGCAGGATGCTACTCAGGGTCATACCAGCCTGGGCTACGTGATCAGAGAGCTTCTCCATGTCTCTTTTCATGTAGTCCAGGGAGGTATGGCTCAGGTCATTCACACCAACATGGACAATGACAGAGTCATATTTGTACTTGTTCTGGAGTGACCTGAGTGCTTGTGTTATGTGGCGGATCCTGGCACCTGACAGGCAACTAACAGTAACCTTCTCCTTGTTCAGCCTAGTGAGTGGGACGTCAGTGTGCCTGACTATAGCGTCACCTATTACTAGTGTGTTGGGTATGTTATTTTGCCTTAAGGGTTTTGATTGTGTGGCACACTGGTTTTGTGAAGTTTGTGTTTCATGGTTTGTGTTGGGGGGTGGAGGTTGCTTGGATGTCTGCTTTGGAGGTCTCTCTTGCTTTTGCAGATTTTTATTTAGAGCCTCCGAGTATGTTTTTGTGTATTTGTGTGTTTTTTGCCAGTGCTGGTTTCATAGGTCTATGTGAGACTAGTGGTGTGATGCAAGTAATTTCCTTCTCCTCTTGACTGCCTGGTCCAGTCTTGGGTTGAGAGAGCTTAGCCTCCAGTTTGGCTGTATAACTGCATCTCTTGCATGTATTCGTGTTTGGTGGAAGGAGGAGAGGGTTGTCTGTGTACATGAGGCAATTGTAACATTGCCTCAAAATGCCCAGATTCACCAGTTGGGCTGGAGAGTACACCTGAAACTGGCCTTTGGACATGCCTGAATAGGTACAGTGAACTGTTTTACTGCTTGGCTGGCAAGGTCGAATAGAGAGCCTTGTCCTTCTCTACAGTATAGGTGGGTCTAGTGCTAAGATGTATTAGTGCTTGCTATGAGTTTTGGGCAAGTGCAGGGATGAGAAATGAATGATTTGAGTGCTTAAGTTGAAAGTTTGCCTAGTTCCAAGGGAAAAATTGAAGAGTAGACTTTGTGGAGCCGGGAACAGTTATACCCTAGCTAACCGGCACTGCCCGGCGTGCAAAACCATGCAAACGTGGGTTTTATAGCAGGGAAATGAAAGAGATGAAAATTAGCCCAAAATGGCCAATAAACTACTAATTACTAGGCTGAAACCACTCCTCCAGGGATAGATAGGATGCTCAAAGCTCCCTCTCTCACAGTGAACAGATAAACTTCCTTCTATCCAAGTAAGGTATGGGCAAACACAGAAACGTGTAACGCAGCCTAGAATTCAGCACTAACCTGAAAACTGGACTAAACTAGCTTAGAAAGGTGGGAAAACAAGTATGCATATATATATATATATATATATATATATATATATATATATATATATATATATATATATATATTTTTTTTTTTTTTTTTTTCAGAAAATAAAGCAGATACAATCAAAAAAACACTTTCAAGTGTGATAGCCATTTCTGTGTATTTAATGTGTAGCCTACAACAGTTAAACAGGTAATTTAAACACAAAAACAACTTTGTTAAAGTGCAGGCAGTAAAATAAGTACAATATGTAGCTGAAACACTCTTTTTAAATCACAGAAACTCGGCGTTTTAGGTGGAAAAAGCTACAGGCAGCAAGAAAATGCAGAAGAATGATACTTAATCACTCCAAAGTCTCTCTCTTTTGTCTCTCTACTGCTGTAGAACTCTGCAGGGCACCAGGCAGGAGCTTGCTGAGCTGTATACTAGCACAAAAACCTTGCCCTGAATTTGGCACTAACCTGAAAACTGGACTAAACTAGCTTAGAAAGGCGGGAAAACAAGTATATTTTAGTTTTTATTTGGCACTAACCTGAAAACTGGACTAAACTAGCTTAGAAAGGCAGGAAAACAAGTATATTTTAGTTTTTTTCCCCATAAAATAAACAGATACAATCAAAAAAACACTTTAAATGCGCATAAATGGCTATCACACTTGAGTATGTAGCCTGCAACAGTTAAACAGGTAATTTAAACACAAAAACGACTTTGTTAAAGTGCAGGCAGTAAAATAAGTACAATATGTAGCTGAAACAAGCTCCTGGACTAGAAATGCATCTTCATTCCTTAAAAGCTAGCTGTGAAAAAGAAAAAAAACTTGCAAGTACTCAGTCGCTGGTTCAATATTTTCATTTGGGATTTAACAGATGATCACTAACATTCCCAGACTCAAATTTCTAAGATAGTATCTGTAGAACCTCACTTAAAGGACAATGTCACTACATTCACAGCAATAAAAAGGTGATTGTGACAATTCCACAGCTCACAGAACTTGGCAACATATCTGACCCAAAACATGACAGCTAAATTTATGACACTGCATTTAACATGGTGAACGTCTACTGATAATCTTTTTTTCATCTACTAATAATCTTTGCAAATTTTAGTATTTAAGTTAAGAAGTTTAAGCCTGGCAACTGTATGATCTTAGCTCATGAACGATGCCAAAAACATCATAAAATTATTTCACAAAAATGATTTTACAAAGTGGCAGTGAAAAAAACTAATATTAAATTATGTCACTGCAACAGTTAAATAACATTTCGCCCAAGATATGGGTGACTGAAAAGTTAAAAGCCCGTGTTTTACTTACTGAACACCTACCTACAACTTTACAAATGTTAACATTTTTCATCACACATCCATTGCTCTGTTTTCTTGGGGCATACCATCTCTCGGTCCCCTTAATGGCTTTGGTTCAACTAGCATTATTGGTCACTGAAGACTGGCTGAGATGTGTATGACTGACAGAATGAAGGTTACCTGCCTCATCTTGGTGATGGAGACAATTATCATGAAAGTTCATCCTAGGTAGAGATCAGAAGCTGTCCTGATTTGATAGCTTAAGTGAAGCAGGGGAAATGACTAGGGGTTATGTTTGACCATGTATTTGAAAATCCCCAGTGTCCTGTCATATAATGGCAATGGATCAAAAGGGATCCTTTGCTTTCATTACATCATCACTGGTCACTCATATATAAAGGATACTTCCAGGAAATTCTTACTCTGATTATGGCTGTGTTAACCAACAAAAGTTTCTTTTAGGTCATGGTGACCAGCACAAGAGGAGAAAAAAGAGCAGGCCCAAACATTTAGAAGGTTACATACAGTCAGTATGACCAGCACTTGAGAAGTGGAAAACACAAACTTAAAAGGGAAGGACTGTTGATGAAGGAAGCCTGAAGACAGCAGGAGTGGAATCATAAAATCCAATTGCCTTGTAGCGAATTTCACTTTAGTAGCAGTGTCACTATCAGTATCTAGTTTCAGCCAGAAAATGCGTTTTGCACAACAATCTCTCCAGCCAGTAAAAGTGTTAGCAATAATAAAAGTGATTACATTCCTACCACAGAAGAGAGTTAAGGTGAGCAAAGAAATGAGGCAGATGATACTCACATCGGAGTTCTTAAAGAACTGAGTTAGAGACTGTACAGTTGCAAGTATGTAAGCTTGCCATAACACATCTTCAAGTAGTAGTCACAATAAAAGTACATGACAGCTACTGCTTACATCCCACCTTATCTGTGTCATCAACCATCTTAAAATTCTAAATGCAATGGCTTACTTCCCTTCTGTTGGAATGTATTGAAAGATACATGTGCATGGCTCCCTTATATCTCCTAAACTACTCTCTATAGTTTATTAAGAATGAATTTTCAGACTAGGAAGGAAAGATGAGGAAGAAACTGATAGCACAATACAAATAATTTTGCATATACACTGTAAAACACTTCAAGTTAGTGGAGTAAAATTTGTTTAATGAGTAACAAGACTACAGCAAAACTGAAAAAGAATGCTCAAAGTACAGGCTGAATACATTAAAATCAAACACAGTAACAATGGTCATGAATGAACTAATCCAGAAAAGCATAACCAAGTATCATACATTAAACAAAATACTTCAAATTTATATGAAAGCATGCAGAAGAGAATCCTAACAAGGAATGACTGTCAAAAGACTGGAAATACTTGCAAGAAAGCGGTTTTACAGCAGCATGCAATTAGAAAAAAAATCAAGATTTGGTAATCATACCCGATAATAAGCTGGCACTTAATTACCACATGTGGGTTACTGTCAAGACTTCTTATTTACATCTGAAAACTCCTGCCCAGATAAAGCAACATTTTCTCTTTTGATCCTTGCTACAGTGGATCGCAACTCCATGTCTTCTTGCTTGGACTGATATAATATTCTTTACCTCAGGATTGCAAATGATGACCTAGAGCAGCTACAATAGGTGTAAAATTTCATTACCTGGCTTCAAGCTAATGTACCTCACTCCGGTCATATAACCCCCTTTATATGTGATCTATGCTGAATGGCAGCTGCTATTAGCTTAGAGTTTGAAATCTTTCATTTGACTTTTTGTGCCCTGCTCAGTCTGGGTCTTATTTACAAGAACAGAGTCGAGATGCCTCCAAGTTGTTTTAACAGCATCATTAATACCTGCCTCCACAAAATAGATAAACCAGAGCTCCTCAAATCTCCTCATGTCACAAAGCAATTAAGAGCACCTCTTGCATATCAAACAATGCAATGCATTGGCCTCTTTCATTTTCTGTCTTGATGAATGAATGGATATGCATAAATTTACTCCTGAGATAAACAGCTGTGCACTCATTGAGCATGGTTGCAAATCTACCTACTAAATGCTCTGTGTTCCATGGCTAAGCTCAAAATGGTTGCCCAAGTCAGCTGCCTAGTAAGAATCTAAGAACTAATGTAAATGAAAATTATGTACTTACTATAATGAAAGATCCATGTTGTCTTAGCTTCTTCTGGTTCAACCTTTGGGTTGTTGGATCTAACTGGATCAAACCTTGGCATCTTTTTTGAAGCTTACTGATCCAGGGCTCTGACTACTGCCCTACCCATAACTTCCTCCATTTTGCCTTAGGACCATAGATCAAGTTTGCCATATACATATTATCTACATAACTATCCAAAATTATCAGAAAATAAAAAGCAAACATACCTAAAGGTACAAGCAAGGCAACAGAACAAGGGCCTATTATCACACAAGGTCTCAAGAGAGGTCCATCTGGTCACCAGAAGCTGTCAGTGAGAATACTGGAAGAGGGAAGAAGGGAGGGATGTTGAACAAGATGAAAATAAGACAACACATCTCTATTACTATGGTAAGCACATAACCCTCATTTTGGATACTGTCTATGTCCTTTGGGACAGGTTCTCAAGCTACCATTTACCTGGGTGGTATCAAGGAAGGACATTCCCAAGAATGGTGTATCCAAAGGAGGAACGTGATCTAGACTGTGTACATCCAATTTTAAATTGGACACAAAGGTGAGAATCATGGATCAAGTTGCTGCTGCACAAATACCCTCAATGGGAAGTCAATTCATAAAGGCTGTAGAGGTAGCTACAGCCCTTGTAGAATGAACTCTGGGTTTTATTTGTAAGGATAATCTTTTTTTTCTATAAACAAATGAAATACACTTTGATAATTATCTTGATAGCGCAATGAGGCTATAGACAACTGATTTGACTTTCTAAAATCTTTTGTTCTATGGAATTATAATCTGAATTGATGATGAAAATCTAGCATCTGTTAGATATACTCCCCTATGTTTGAGAATCTTGGGAAGAACACTGGTAGATCAATAGATTGACTAAGATTTGCTTGGGATGCCACTTTAGGCAGACAGGCCGAGTTATTTCTTAACAGCACTTTGTCTTTATGGAATACTAAATAAGGAGGTTTGCAAGAAAGTACTTGCAGTTCAGAAATTCTTCTAGCTGAAGTGACTGCAACAAAGAAAACTGTCTTCCAATAAAGGAACTTTAAGTCTGTGGAAGCTGATGATTCAAAGGAGGGGGGGTGAGTCAAGACATGGAGCAAGATTGTAATATCCAAAGGAGGGATGGGTCCCTAATTGGAGGTCTTCACAAGAAAGTTTCTTTGAGGAAGGCCTTGGAAATGTTCAGAGATGCTATGGAGGTGTTGCTTTGTCTTAATTGAAAATTAGAAATAGCAGCTGTTTGTACTTTAATAGCAGATAAAATGGAACCATTTTGAAAAAAGTTTTGGCAAAAATTCCAAAACATAAGGACGAGGTATTGAGAAAGGCTCTAAACCCTTTGATAAGGTCCATATGGAAAACCTTTTCCATTTACTGCGGTATATTGTTTTGGTGGGCTGTTTTTGAGAAGCTGATGTAATGTGAACAAGTGATGCAGAAAACCTGCAATCGCTGGCTATAGTTAAAACAGGAGAAGCCAACCAGTTAGTCTTATGGACTTTTGGTCTGGAACAGGCATTCCAGATGGGTGACTCAACAGATCTGGACATTGATCTAACATCCAGGATGGATGCACTAGATGAGGCCCCAAGAAAGGGAACTAAACTTACCTGGGCCAAAAGGGAGCAATGAGGGTTACTCTTGTCTTGCACTTTCTGGCTTTCTGAATAAATTTGGTTATTAGTGGTACTGGGTGAAAGGCATATAGGAGACCTGGGTGCCAATTGTGGAATACAATATCCCTCAGTGACTGTCTCTGTGGAGGGATTAGGGCAAAATAACTGCTGCATTTGTTTAGGTAGGATACAAAGAGAGTGCAGCAAGGTTGGCACCAGAGGCTGAAAATCAGAGCTGTCACTGTTTGATTATAGGACCACTCGTGAGACATAAGTATCCACCTGCTCAGTTTATCTGCTAGTACAGTGGACATTCCCAGGATGTGCATTACTATCAGAAATCGATGTAAAGACATCACTCATTGCCACACTCTCATGGCCTCCTGGAAAAGAAAATATGACCAAGTTCCCCATTGTTTGTTGATATACCAGACTACAGCCACATTGTCTGTCTGCACAGAAATCACACCTTTGGGGAGGAAGTCTTGAAAGGCCTGCTATACTAGGAGAACCACTCTCTTCTCCAATGCACTGATGTAAAAGTTGGCCTCTAGATGCGACGACGAACCTTGGACTGTCTTCCTTTCAAAATGCCCAGGGTCTATATTATATGCTCAAAGAGTCTTTTCTTTGAACAAGCAAAGATTGGCACGTAATGAGCGAAAGCTGCAAACCACGAACAGCCACTTCCATGAAATTTTTCCTAGGGAAAAATACACTTGGCCGTAAACATGAAAACAAACTTTAAAACCCTAATCAAGTGGGGGGCTTTGCCCCCCCAACTAAATATACCAACTCTGAGATCGCTCTACATTGGAGAAAAGTGCAATTCCCGATAACAGCCTAGCAAATTTTTTTACAGGCAAAAAATTTGTGGAAGTGGCCGTTTGTGGTTTCCAGCGTTCGCTCTTTACATGTCGGCATTTAAGTGTTCGACTGAGAGACTCTCTGAGCTTCTACTATAGACCCAAATGCACCACCCCACACCAGAACAGAGGCATCTGTGGTTACTGTAGCCAGTGGTTGTGCTGCACAGAATGACTGTCATTCTTACGTGATCCTTGCATACTTGTGTGAAACAAATTCTGGAATGGAGAGGCTGAATGCTTTGAAACCATTGAACTGAAACCACTGAAGTACTCTCGTGTGATGTCTAGCTAAGGATACCAGCGTGATTGTCAAAGCCATCAGACCTAGTAGCTGAAGTATTAGTTTTGCCTGGGAAAAGGATGTTGAATGACTTGGGTGGCAACTAGGCATAGGGAAAGTACCCTGGAATGTGGTAATTTGGCCATTCGAAGAGTTGTGTTTATTTGACATTTCTCTCGGACAGATTGACTGTCATGCCCAGATTGCATATAAACTGGAGCAAAAGGTCCCAATGTTAAATTAGTAGATCCCTGGAAGCAGTGCTAGGGACCCAATCATCTAACTAAGGGAAAATCTGAAACCCTAGCAGGTAGAAGTGAGCTGCTACTAAGGCCATAATCTTTGAAAATATCCTGGGGGCTGTGGTGAGACTGAAGGGCAATACTCTGAACTGATAGTGATTTGCTCCCAGCTGGAAATGGAGAATCAACTGGATTGCAGCTCTATTTTTATGCGATGGTAGGCATTATGGAGATCTACACAGCACATCCAATCATCCTTCCTCAGAAAAGGTAGTATGCACTGTAGCATGACCATCTGGAATTTTGTCTGTTTCATAAATTGATTGACATGACTCAGACCCAAAATCAGTCTGAGGTCTCCTGTCTTTCTGGGTACTAAAAAGAACCTGAAATAAACTCAGGACTCTACCTGGTCTGGGGGAACCTGTTGGATGACTCTTTTTTTCTAGCAGCTTGGAAATATCTGATGCTGCAGATTCCCAATGACTGGTGGTGTATAGGAAATCTTACTTTTTCTATTTTTCTTTAGTGGTTAAGAAAACGGAATTGAGTAGCCTCTGGTTATTAATATAACATCCAGGAATATGTAGTGATGTTTTGCCAGGCTTGTGGGTGTAGGAATAAGCACTCCACAACTGCCTCCAGAGAGCAGCAGTCAGGCAACCTTTCAGGAATGCTGGTACAGTTTGTCGGTGAAGGGACCATAAAAACCTTGATGAGGCCTGCTTCTGCCTCTGGGGTGACGTACATTGGAATTACCTCTTCTGTCTTGGGGAGGTCTGTCTGCAGGAGTCTCATGGTAATAACCATCTGACCTCCTAAACCACATTTTCTTTCCATCTCTCTGATTCCTATAAAAGGTTCTTTGGGGGGGGGTGGATAAATGGATTCCCATGGCAGAGAGGGTTCTACCATCCTGTTCACTCCTGGTAAGTGTATCTTTTACTTTTGGTCCAAACAATGTGGAACCATCAAAGGGGGCATTGATAAAAAATGTCTTCATGTCTTCCACAAAGTCAAAAAGATGCATCCAAGCATGCTGGCGCATTGTAATGCCAGTGCATCCTGTTGTAGCTATACCATCAGCTGCATTTGATAGGAGGTACATAATCATGTTCAAAATAGACTGAAGGCTACAAAGCTGAGAGTCCACATTCTCTTGAACATCTGCTGGTAAGCTACCCGAAAATAACTTAGTATGTTGTTTGGTCAAGTCACTCTGGAAAAATGTCATGTGAGATAAATAGTTCAGCGCTCCAGGGCAAATGTCATTGAAGCATATGTCCATTTCCCAAACCTGTCCACAGCCCTTGATTCCTTACTGGGGGATGGACATAAGAACGTTCTTCAGACAGTTTATTTTTTGTCGCTGCCACTATGACCATAGAATTTGCTCCTGGGCCTTTACTCCAGTGCTTCCTGTCCTTGAGAGCTACCAAAATCCTAGCTGGCTTTTTTGGAATTGGTTCCACTACATCAGGGTCCTTCCAAGCCTGCTCAGCCATGATACAGCCAGCACTAAAGGCTCTGAGGAACACAGATTCATCCAGTGAAGGATCATTGGTGGATCAACCCCTTTGCTGTTCCATCAATTCAAGCATATTGTCAAAAGTGCCATCTTCTGAAGGGGATGTACGGGAACCTTCCCCCTCATCTAAGTATGTATCTTCCATGACTAACTCCAGTGATGAGTCCAAGTGCTTATGTTTGCATATCTGTTTTCTGTGACCCTGCTTTGGGTAAACATCAGAAGGGTCCAAATCGAAGGGAAAATCAGTGAGTAACCCCTGGGCCTATTTGTTCTGACTGTCCCTGCCAAGCAGAATGACTGGAAGGAGAAGCAGCACCTACTTGAGGATGGGATGAAACCAAGCTGGAAAACAATGTGTTATCTTTTGGTCTAGCCAAAACCCTTTTGAAGGTCTCAAAGGTCAAAGCCGCAATCAGAGCTGAAGAAACCCTTCCACCACCCGAGGATGAAGGAGACTCCCCTGTTCCAATGGGCTTTGGCTTCGAGACTGACCTCAGACATGAGCTGTCAACAGCCGAGGCCTTGAGAGGCACAGCTGGCTGTGAAAAATTGGGGGTCAACTCACCTCAATAAGCCTTGGTGTAGATGTTTCAGCTCCAAGACTCATCCTGATCCAAATGCATCAGAGTTGAGAGAGAGTTGAGGATGCTGCCAGAATTGTCATTTGGACTGTTAGCTCCAGCAAAAAAGCACCAGGGGAGCTTGAATCTGTGACAGCCAAACTTGAAGGGCAGACTGGTACTGGAGGTAATAAAGGAAATATTTTTGGACCAGTAAAAAGTGAACGGCACCAGAAGAACCCCAAAGTGAATCTGTATTCTCATGAACTTCTGGATCACCCTACTGATGTCTATCTCTGTAAGGCTTCTAGATGACTGGGCAGACCTTGATGATGATGATGATGATGCCACAGAAGATGATCTCTTCTCTTGAACGAAAGGTGACTGAAGTCTTGGGCTCGCCAGTTCTGGGGTAACACACAGCCATGGAAAGGAAAATCGGACCAGAGAAACTGGTAGATCTGACCTCCGAGGCATCTGTGGATCTAGACCCAAGGAATCTGTTGGATCCAGGGACCTTTTCTTTGCCTTTTCACATATCTTTTCCTCTACTCTTTTTTTTATTTTCTCTTTTCCGTTAGATTTAGGCTTATCTGGTTTCTTGTCAGGAGAATCTCACAAAGCAGAAGTAGTAGTTTGTAAAAACCCTGTCTAAGGAGGAAGGATACCTTTTAAAATTAGCTTCTCTTTTCTAGTCTGGATGGCTCTGGTGTCAAAGGAGGCACAGGCCTTGCAGCCAACATCTAGGTGGGCAGCAGCACCCAAGCAATATTCATAGGAGTGTGAGTCCTGTAGAGGAATTTTGTGCCCACAGGCCAAATACTTTTTAAAACCTTGAACTTTCTCAGCTATCCTAGGAAAAAACACATTATACTAAAAATAGAGATACAGTAATATGCCCTATACTATCAGATGAAAAAAATATTAATAGGAAATATTAATACAAAACACATAAACAGAACTGTAAGAGTACTTTCTTTGATCAAAAGAAGACCCTGCGCTACTCAATACACATTAACATAGACAGAAATTGGAAGAGTTAACTATTCACTTCTAACTGTTCTAAAAATTTATTGCACACACACAAACAAGTTTACTGCACTATTTTTTTAACTAGCTAACTATATACTAACAAATCAGCTATCGATAGGAGAACAGAAAAAGCATCTGAAAAAATAAGAAAATCTTATCATTCTAAAAAGTCATCAGATACATGTCTGGATGCTTCAGGCAGTATACGAGATCTGCGGTACTAAGGTGGAGTACAGGGATTTATGGGTAGGGGAGGAGTCAGAGCCCTGTAACTGTAAACTTCAAAAAAGGTGCTAAGGTCAGATCCAGTTGGATCCAACAATCCAAATGTTGAATCAGACAAAAATAGACAACCCTCAGCATTCAATAAACACTGTGTAGACTTCATGCAAAGCCTACACTGAGTTTACATGTTTGCGCCACAGTGTACAATGAGCAGTAGCGCACAATGCATACTAATGACACACAGTGTGCCTAACTTAGGTTACATGGATAGCAACAGTGTAGCTAGCCAGGAAAACGTATAAGAGAATGTGGATACAATTCTGTTTAAAGCAAAACATCTATCATCTGTGGATTTGTGCAGAGTGCCACAATGACCACCACGGCAATCTGTGAATCTGTTACTGCAACATATTTCCACAAAGGCCAACATAATGCTGGGACATTTAACCAGAAATAAGGATATATATGCCACAGATATCACACAGACATGTGGTGGAGTGAAACTCAAACATACCTGTCATCCTCTTTGAGCAAGATATTTGGACAAAAGCATACATAATGGGGGACAAAGGGTCAATATAGGACATATTTTTAATACTGCACTTCCAAACTTTGAAAGTTGATAGAATAAATAGGCTGTGCATTAGCATGAACTTTCTGAAGACCAAGAAGTTTGAAACTCATGTCAATCATCAGTTTCATTCTTCACTCTGCAATGATATGCCAATGATTTACCAGAAAACAAAAATGTTACGAGGAAAAGATCACAAACATGTGACAAAAACTGGACATTCTGCACAAATCAGGACAACCAAGAGGTATACACTCAAATTTATGTAATAGTGAGTCACATCAGTCCACAGGTTATCCCAGTGATATGGCCCTGGATGAAGGTAAGACAGTGCATACTGCCTATTGTTATCTTGGCTAAGGTTTTGACACACTCCCCCATGTAGGTATCATTGAGAAAACCTCCAAGCTTGAGATTAACCCTTACATCAGTTGACGGGTAACCAATTGGCTCACTGACAGAACACATCATGTGAAAGTTGGTGAAACAACCTGTACCAGTAGAGCTGTCACCACTGGCAAGCTCCAGGGATCTGTGCTTGGCCCTTCACTATTAATTCTCGACAGTGCAGGCTAAAGTATATGACTTTTGGCTTACCAAGTTTGCATATTCTTGCATATTGTGTGCAATCACTGAGTACACCATTGGTGATAACACAGTACAGAAAGAGCTAACACACACAACTGAATGGTGACAAAAGCACACAATCTACAAATAAATGCTGAAATGTGTGCTTGTCATGTTGTCTGTCTGAAAAGTAGAATTCCATATTAATCACAGCAATGACAACAGCCCTGTTATGTAGAAACCCAGTGATGCAATCACTGGGAATACATGTAGACAGGATGCTGAACTTTGACCACCAAACATACACACTGGTATTGAAAGCATATGTTAAACACATCATAAGTCATGCCATCATATTGAGATCTTAGGACTGTATGACAGCACTGTAGTCAAATCTCATCACAACATTAATAGAGTATAATGTTCTCTTTTTTATGTACCTCACAAGACATGTAGCAGCTGGAGAAACCACAGGGCTTTCTCAGCAAGATAACAACACAGGGCCTACAAACCATGCCATGATGTATGTGGATAGATTAAAATTCAAGTCACTGTAATATTTATTGTACAGGATGAAGTGACTTCTGCCTGACCTCCAGGCCAGTCTCTGACACTGCCTTGTTGGAAATCCTGCATATCCAAAAATCTGACATAGCTGATGACATCAGCAGTGTCTGTTCAGGAGAATATAAGTGTTCCACATACTGGTGTAAAATGCTCTCTGTAATGTCAAGTAACAGCTCACACAAACACACACATATGATTGCAGTAAGAACAGAACCCCTACCTATCTAAGTACACAGATTACAGAACCCAGTGCTTTACGCAAGCGCCACACCTCGAGTCTGACTTAGAGTGTCTCAGACAACAGTTTATAGCTGATGACATCAGCAGTGTCTGTTGAGGAGAATATAAAAGTGTCCCACAGGCTGGTGTAAAATGCTCTCTGTAATGTCAAGCAACAGCTCACACACACACACACACACACACACACACACACACACACACACACACACACACTTGCGAAAAGAACCCCTACCTAAGTACACAGACTACAGAACACAGTACTTTATGCAACCGCCACAGCACAAATCTTGCTTTTACACGTCTGCAGGCTAATTTATAGTGGATGACATCTGCAGTGTATTTTGGAGAGAAGAAGTTGGGAGGCCTGCATGAAATGTGTAGGCATGTGCAAACATCAAAATACTGTCAATCCATGAGATTGGAGCAGTAACTTTTGAAAGCACACTTCTGCTCTTCGTTACACAAAGAAACACATGAGCGTGTGCGTGCGTGCACACACACACAGCTGACTGCAGTGAGAGCAGAACCCCTATGTATCTAAGTACACAGACTGCAGAACACAGTATGTTATGCAAATGCCATGGCACAAGTCTGACGTTTATAAAACTGCAGATGAACTTATAGTAGATGACATCAGCAGGCCATGTGGGAGACAAAAGTTTGAGAGACATGCATAGGGTCTTAGCTTCTTATGTTCATAGGAGGCTACTAGCCTAATGGCCCTAAGGTGTTTAGAAGCTTAGTTGTGTAAAAATGCAAATACCCTAATTGAGCATACTTGGATGGTTGTTGTTAGCAGAGCAATTTTGCGAGCAGCCCCAACTGACCCTGTCTGTGACTGACACAAGTGCCACCCCACAGGTGACTTTACAATCACACAACCAGTAGTCAACGTTGTGCTTGAACAGGGTCACTGAGGAACACTGATTCACAAGCAGTGGGAGCCTATTACAGAGGAGTGTGAGTTGTTGAGGGATATATCTGTTTCTCCAGCATATTCTGTTTATGTCACAGGCTAGGTTGAGAGCCTGGGGCAAGTTATTATTGTCCAATTTGATTTGCAGATGTCCAGCATTTCCAGTGCGGCAGGGTCTGAGACTTCTCTATAGGGCAGGCAAAGGACACCTCTCAGCAACTTGCAAGATACCAACTACACTGACAGGTCTTTCAGTCTTTCCATAAATGTCATGTTTGGAGGCAGTGCAGTCTCCTAGGCACAACCCTGTGTTTTCTCCAGTTGCTGTAGGAGTCTGATGAGGTACAGCAGAAGGGAGCACTGTACTCAATAAGTGGTTTGATAAGGGTAGAGTACAGCAGAGGTATGACCACCCTGGTTTTGGATGTGATGTCCATATGTAAGATGTGCACAATGCAGAATGGGTGTGTCACCACTATGGATACATAGTGATGAAATTGCAGACTGTTATCAGCATGTGTTCCCAAGTCTCACAACACTGTGTCTTAGCTTAGAGGGGTGCTATTTATATCATAATTAGCAGGGGTACTTAATTGCCAAAGGGGACAATGAGCCATTTCATGCTTTAAGGTTCAGTCCTTGAGTTTGGCACCAATCATTTGTGTGTGGTAGCCCCTTCTGTAATATGTTGCCATCATTGTGGGACTCTATTAGTGCATCCAGTTACCAATCATCTGTAAACTTGGTAAACCACAGGCCATTCACCATTGCCTGTGCTTCAGGGAAGTAGTTTGCAAATAGTTGAGGGCCCAGCACAGATCCTTGTGATATTCTAATGTTAACTGGCTACTGGTGGAGGCACAGTCTCCAACATTGAGAGTATGTGTTATGTCAGTGAGCCAGTTGCCTATTCTTGTACTGCTATATGGCTTAATTCCCACATGGGAGATCTTCACTAGGACACATGAATGGGAAATAGTCAAAGGCCTTGAATAAGTCAACATCGGTAGTATGTCCTGCTATCCCTCATCCAGATCTGTGGGGTCAGTATCCAAGAAGTCCACAAGGTTCAATGAGCAAAATCCACCATTGACGAAAACAAAATGGGTGGGGGTCAAGTGTGTTGAAGGTCACCTATGACCCTGTGAATATGGTCCATGCTTCAGTCCTTCCCTAGCCTTGCAGAGAAGTCTTTTTTAGGCATATGGGTCAGTAGATGTAGTTCTGCATGTTACCAGATTGATGTGCATTGCATAGCACACAACATTTGATATTACATTTTGCACTGTGGTTGACATATGTGTGAAAATGGTACTGAGACACCAGGGTTGCACTCCTGGGGGGTGGCAACAGATGGATATCATATTGTTAGATGGGACCCACAGTTGTAATATTTGCACATGTAATTTCATGTCATACACAGAGAATGGACAGTAAACAGCAGTAATACAGCATAATATGTACATTTCCACAGCACAGTGATAAGCAGGTTTGTGCAAAGGTCAGCAAAGTGTGCACGCATGCCAGCTACACATGTTTGCTTGTAGGTAAGAGGTGCGCAAACACGAGCCACATTGCTAAAGTCTGACAGTACTGAGTCTATGAAATACACTTGCTGCTTAACTGACTCTCTGGCAGCACATGTTAATGCACTGATACATTACTTATTGGGAACAGATGGTACTGGGTTTGCATACAGGTGTATCAAATACAGTTAAATACATTGCTGTCATATCTAACACTTTTAAATACATGTAAATACATTGCCGCCATTCCCTGTTGCTGCACCTTCACTCAAAATGCCTTAATGAGGTGAAATGTGTAGACCGGACAGTGGTGAAATGGGGACCAAGCATGGGGAAGATCAAAGGGAAAGCAGAGCAGGAATGTGCAGGAGGGAGATATGACAAAACAATAGCTATCCACTTCTTTAACAGAGTAAAGTGAACATATGTGGAAAATATTAACTGAATTTTTTACTGTCACCTCCAGACAGAGGGGTAACCACAACACAATCATGTACAGCCAACTGGACCAAATCAAGTGTATCATGAAGACGTGTGCGAAATACAGAGCTATGTATGTTTTTGGTTTTTTTTTTTTAGAGAGACAGGAATGTTGGGAGAAGGGATGTAGGAATGCCGGGGTGACGTAAATTTGTTAGGTGAGGAAGCATCTGCAGACAGACATGACAAACAAGACAAGGCACAGGGAAGGTGATGGACACAAAAGGTTGGGGAACACAACGATTGAGGTGAAAGTGGGGATATCCTGAACCCATGGTAAACAAGCTGCGAATCGAGTCCTCACCCACTGGATTGTCATCACTGTCACCTCGCTTTACCACTGGCTGGAGTTCTTGACATCTTCATCTCCTCCTCCTGGTATGTTGCAAAATGAGGGAGAGCAGCCTCTCCAGCCAGCGTAGGCATGCACCAACAGTGCGTAGCACAACCCTATGCACCATCCCTGGCAATTCGGAGCAGATGATAAAATCACCACCTCCGCCACTGCTCCTGGAGGGCACCAGTGGACCAGTCTCTGGGCCAGGACTACAAGAGGGGGCAGGTATTGCAGGGGCAGTAGAGGCAGTGCTGCCAGCTGGCCCTCAGCTGTGTTGGGCAACGGTGCTGATGTCAGTGGAGGGGGGCAGGTGGATCCTGTAGGGCAGGTCTACCCTGCTGTGCTGTAGACCATTTAGTGATGTGGTACACATGGATGACATGAAAACATTTTGATGACACATAAAAAAAAATACAAAAATAAAATAAAATGAAAATTCAAAAAAGAGAGATAAGGACTGGGGTGAGAAAAAAAAATTTCTATATCACTTTGTCAAATGGTAAATCATCGAACTGCCATTCCTCGAACCCCTAATTATCAGAGCCACTAATTGCTAAACAGAATTTTTAGCAAAATTTTTCCTAGGGCGAACCAACAGTTGGCCACCATCTGGAATTTGCCCTTTCCCCACTGTAGTTCAATCTCGGAGTTTGTATATTTAGTTACGGGGTGTAGGGGGTGACACCCCCTCCTGGGTAGATTTTCAATTTTATTATTCTGTTTACAGTTGCTACGGTGGCCTATTGTTGGTTTATCCTAGGAAAAATTTCACTGAAAATTCCATTCAGCGATTAGTGGCTTTGATAGTTAGGGGTTCAACGAATGGTGGTTTGATGATTTGCCATTCAACATAGTGATACAGACCAGAGGGAAAAAAGAGATAAGATTATTGCCTTCATATGTGACATACAATGCATTGATACAATTATTTGACTCTATTATCTTAACTTTCACTTTTAAGACTACTAACTCCTAACAGATAACTTTTACTTTTAAGACTATCATCTCCTAACAGATGCACACTATACTACAGACTGCAGCAAGTACTCCTTGACATGAGCATATATTGCACGTATGTCTGTTCCAGTTATATGGATTACAGTTTACAGCAGGGCATTTATGCCACTGGTATACAAATTTGAATTTAATTTAAATATAACTGAAGACTTAATACTGTTGTATAGTTGGGAAGTGTTATATTTGAACCCACAACCTCTGAGTAAAGTCTAATATTGTATTCTTGGTTTGTGCTACAGACTACTGCATGCATACTTGCTTTTACAGTTGAGATATGCATACTCAATCTGATATTCTAATACTGGACTCTTGGTTTGTGCTGCAGACTAATGCATGCATATTTACTTTTACAGTTTATTTATGCATGTTCAATTGATAAAACTCTATAACATAACAAAAAAGCTATCTTTAACTTTTAATGCTACAATAACATTACTCTTCTGCTGCATACTTACCACATGCTTCCCTCATCCTTGCCAATCTAGCCCCATGGGTTCAGTCATTCACCTCACAATCATGGGTAGCTGTGAATAAAACAGAACAGAATCCCATTATGAATACCAGTCTTGCCTACATTCAGCTTTTAAGTCTTACAAGTACTCTCTGTAGTTGATACTTACACAGGCATAAGATGTCTGCAGTCCTAAAGTCCCCGATCCAATGGTCAAGAGTATCTCTCTTCCTCCTCCATAGGTCATTGCAGAGATGCCTACATTGGTCACCAGTGTGCGGGATACTGGTGGCACTGGTTACAGCCCAAGCTAACACATCCCAAGCTTCCAACTTACACTGGGAGCCAGAATAGCCCCCTGCAGAAGCCTGGCACTGTGGTTCTTAACTAGGAATCCAATAAAAATCCTGGACTCCTAGACACCCTATCTCTGTGTCATAAAACTGACACCGTCACCACAAACAGATGCCATGACTGCCATGGATCTAGAGCAATAGAGAATGATGCTTTCCCACCAATTCAAGTCATTGTGTTTACTGGGAGTGTGCACACTGTTTGAAAATATTGTGCTGTGCTTACCATAATGCAAATGCGGTGTGAGATGGTAAGCAGAGCACAACAGTTCCAACACTTAAGCATTACATAACTGCAGTTGCAATTTCAAGGTTATTGGTTGTACATGTATTTGTGTTAGTCAAATGTGAATGTCAAGCCCATTTAAACAGCAGAAATATTCTTACAGGAATATAGTGCACAATATACAAACAGTCATACATGTGCTAACACACACACACACACACACACACATACATATATATATATATATATATATATATATATATATATATATATATAAATATATATATGTGTGTGTGTGTGTAAAAAAATGACACACTATCAGTGTCGCAACCCTCATGCATATAATTAATATCAGCTCCACTATGTCAGTGTTCATAAGTGAGAGTGACTATAATGGAAAGTGGAACAACAGTAAAAATGTATGGAATATCTTGTATTCGAATCCAGGACCATGTGTATGGCAGTTCTACACTTAAACCTGTTGCTAAAATAAGTTTGAGAAAACACTTGTCTATGTTGCAGTTCATTGTTACAAACTGCAATGTCCCAACAATAAAACACAGGTTGCACACACTGTACTAGAACCCAGGACCAGTTGTGGTACAGCCTTACACTTATACCTGCTGCCACAGGACTGGTTATATGACAGTCCTTATTTTACTAATCATTTTTAAGGTCTCGCTGTTAACCGCCAGGCAATGTCACTTAGTGGGTTTGTGCAATACCCAATAGTATTAATTGAATGCATCTGGTTTCTGCTTTTGGCTGTCTGGGTCCTGCCTGGCCAGCTGCTCAGTTTGCTCGGTTCCGCCCTTTGTGCAAACAAGATAAGCACAGCCAAACCTGACAGTTATTTTTCTCCGGTTCCCCTGTTAGCATCTTCACCGTGATAAAAGCCCTGCATCTGTACCACATAAAAAGGTAACCTCTTCAGGGTATATTTGTACATGGGAGTAGAAGGCATGCTTCCAGTTGGTCAGCTGCATACTACATATGCTGGAATGTATTTAACTCATTCAGTCCAAAGAAGCTCTGCAGGTTTGCACTGTAACTTCCAATAGGCAGAGCCTAATCCTTTTGAAAAATCGAATTATGTCCTCACATTTTAAACAAATGTTCATATCTCTGGAACAACAGGGATTATGAAAGAAGTATGAATGGCAAACTCTTTAGCACAAACTATTTTTATAGTGGTAGTATTCTTTACGTTCTAGGTTTTAAACCAAATTTTATGATTCACAGTAAAAACAGGAACTATTACATTTGTAATATTTTGTAAACAACATACAATATCTCAGCAACCATTCAAGTTAAAAAGATACCGTCAGCAGCTTTTTATTCATCTAGCTGAGAGCTTTCATATGAGGCTAAGGAGTTCGTTTTGTTACTTGATTGTTGAGATATTTAGAAAAATGTGAAATTTTATCTATATAAATTAATATCATAAAAATTTAATATATATATATTTAGCTGCATAAGACAAAGGGGAAATGTTAATGCAGTTGAGTTTGCAATTGAGTAAGTTTAACAAGAAATCTTTTAAAACCGTGTACATAGCATGGCTCTGGAATTATTGATGCAAATACGAACAATCAATATTTGATGCCTAGAGGTGTCAGTAGGAGTTAACGGCAGATGCACCTGGAGGCATCACTTGGATGTAATGAGAAAGGAGTACAATGGGTTTCTCTAAAGCATTCCTCAAATTCTCAGCCCTTTTGCTCCCTAGTTACAGTTCCCTCCATAAAGCAACAACAATGCGCCATTTAAAATATTTCTAATTCATCTTGCCTCTCTAATAGTTGACTGCCCTAGCGTGCTGTGATGGTTTTACTTTTAAATACATTGTCTTGCGCTTTCATAAAGCTTGAGAAAGTTACCCACTTAATCACGTCATTGAGGCCAGGCAGTTCAGGCACTTTTTCTCAGCAGTTCCCTCCCCCAAAGTGACATCACCATGGCCGGCTTCTGCTTCTAAGTAAAACAATGTAACCCACCCATTCTGTGATGCCACAGCTCCCTTGGCCTTCCTCCCACCCATTGAGTGCTGAAATACAGCTGCTGGAGGTAGGGAAGTTCTTTTTCTGGTTTTGTTTCCAGTACGCTCTGTTTTCACATTGGAACGAGTCTCCCTACAGGAGCTTCTCTCATAACTTCCTAGTTGGTGAGTGTGATCTTCTGTTTGTAAATGCAATGCTCTAGATTCTTTTGGTCATCAATGTGTTTGCTACAATAATCACTTTTATCAGGCCCTTTACTGCTTAAGTTTTATAAATAATAAAACGAATGGCTGTATCAGAAAAACTTACCATTGCTGTTTTTAAATCATAGTGCAATATTCAAATCTTTTTCATACAGCCATTCCTTTTACTCTTTTTGTTGTTATATTTTCGTTAATTATTTGCAATGATGTCTTTGGGCTTTGCTGTGGCGTTTGTGAGCTGGTGCACGTGGTCTTGGTTGCCAGTAGCAACCAATTTGCTTGTTTGACTTAGCTTTGATCGGCACTCATTGTAACTCTGTTGCTGGAATTGCTGCTGGAGGGCTGGTGGGTTACAGTTGCTTGTAAGGGTAGATAGAATCTGTGCTGTAGTTTCATTCGCTCTTCTGATACATGATGTAAAAGGTTGCATTGGCACATAAATAGGACTGCCGTTGTTCCTGGATGAGTCATTTTTTTCCCCATGGTTCAGTGTCTAACTTTAAAACCAAAGCATAGTTTTTGGTCCCTGACCTTACCACTATGTACTTCAGAACAAGTTTCCTCCTTCCTAACATGCGTTTCTTCCTATCGTTTGACTCCACCACACTCAAATTGCCCCA